>NC_088408.1:15362288-15639788 GCF_034236695.1 Oncorhynchus nerka
CAAGTCTTGTCACATGCACAAGTACAGTGAAATGCTTCACTTCCAAAAGTACCCAGCAGCGCTGTAATCAATATCAAAATATTATAACTAATAATACATTTTTTTAAACAAATTATAATAATAATTATTATTATTATATAAATAAAACATGGGAAATAAGAAAGGAAGCTATATACAGGGTCAGTGCCAATACTAAATGTACAATGTGCAGGATACGGAAGTATTTGAGGTAGATATGTACATGTAGGTGGGGTTTAGGAAAAAGTGACTGGTAGCAGGATCCGTAATAATAATAATAGTAATCAGTGGAAAGAAACCTTCCTGTACTTTCCTCCACAAGTAAAGCCTTGAAGTCAAAGAATGCAGAGTGCAGACAGCCTCATTGACAACGTTTGAATATAAATGTACAATCCAACCTGAAAACTGAAAACTATTTCTACTTAATTGATGAAGTGAGTATTAAAGTATTATTATTATTATCGTTATTATTACATGTACATTATTTATTAAATGTGTATGTTTTAATAAAAGTATTCAAAGAATGTGAGCGCTTTGTCTTACTCTTACCTCCACAATCTCTGATTGGGAGGCTATATGACAGAGACTTGTCTTGTTGTAGGACTCAGCATTATAGGGAAGAGGAACGGAATGTTAAAAAACCCAAGTTCCAAGGTTGACAGAATATTTATCCATTCTGAGCAGATTGTACTTCTGTCTATAACAAAATAGAGTCACTCTCATTTCTCTTTTTCTAAAGAAAATGGATTTAAACATTTTTGCTGACCAACTCACTTTTTCCTAAGACATCTTTTTTATTTTCTCTTGTCTGAACTCTTCCATGGTGGTTGGTGGGCTATTTTCTGTTGCCATGGAAACATTGTTTCATTGGCCAACCCTGGCATTATGGAGAGAGAAGAAAAGTTCAGCCACGTGAACAATGTACCATTGTGTACCCAGAATGACCCATGCAAAGATCAACCACAGGTACCAGCATTCTGATGATTCTCCAGTGTGTTTCAGTGGCACCATCAACTGACTGGTCTGAAAGTGACAGTAACCTTTAACCTACCATAATAAAACACACAGAGAGAGAGAAATAGAGACACATGAGAAAAGAGAATGTGAGAGAGCGAGACCGAGAGTGAGCGAGAGAGAGAGAGAGCGAGAGAGAGAGAGAGAGAGATGAGAGAGAGAGAGAGATTATATATATATATTAGAGAGAGAGAGAGAGAAAGATGAGAAGAGAGAGAGATTATATATATATATATTAGAGAGAGAGAGAGAGAGAGAGAAAGATGAGAAGAGAGAGAGAGCAATAACGAGAGAGAGAAAGATGAGAAGAGAAGAGGGAGAGAGAGAGAGCAATAATGAGAGAGAGAGAAAGAGAGAGAGAGAGAGAGAGAGAGGAGAGGTGAGAGATATGAGAAACATCAGCGCCACAGGTAACTTCCACAAAGCTGTGAACGATCTGAGAGACAAGGCAAAAAGGGCATTCTATCAAAAGGAACATAAAATTCAACATACCAATTAGGATCTGGCTAAAAATACTAGAATCAGTCATAGAGCCCATTGCCCTTTATAGTTGTGAGGTCTGGGGTCCGCTCACCAATCAAGATTTCACAAAATGGGACAAACACCAAATTGAGACTCTGCATGCAGAATTCTGCAAAAATATCCTCTGTGTACAATGTAGAACAGCAAATAATGCATGCAGAGCAGAATTAGGCCGCTAATTATCAAAATCCAGAAAAGAGACGTTAAATTCTACAACCACCTAAAAGGAAGCGATTCCCAAACCTTCCATAACAAAGCCATCACCTACAGAGAGATGAACCTGGAGAAGAGTCCCCTAAGCAAGCTGGTCCTGGCTCTGTTCACAAACACAAACACACCCCACAAAGCTCCAGGACAGCAGCACAATTAGACCCAATCAAATCATGAGAAAACAAAAAGATAATTACTTGACACATTGGAAAGAATTAACAAAAAAACAGAGCAAACTAGAATGCTATTTGGCCCTAAACAAAGAGTACACAGTGGCAGAATACCTGACCACTGTGACTGACCCAAACTTAAGGAATGCTTTGACTATGTACAGTAACAGTGAGCATAGCCTTGCTATTGAGAAAGGCCACCGAAGGCAGAAATGGCTCTCAAGAGAAGACAGGCTATGTGCACACTGCCCACAAAATGAGGTGGAAACTGAGCTGCACTTCCTAACCTCCTGTCCAATGTATGACCATATTAGAGACACATAATTCCCTCAGATTACACAGATCCACAAAGAATTCGAAAACAAACCCAATTTTGATAAACTCCCATATCTACTGGGTGAAATACCACAGTGTGCCATCACAACAGCAAGATTTGTGATCTGTTACCACAAGAAAAGGGCACCAGTGAAGAACAAACACCATTGTAAATACAACTCATATTTATGCTTTTCCCTTGTGTACTTTAACCATTTGTACATTGTTACAACACTGTATATATACACACAATGACATTTGTAATGTCTTTATCTTTTTGAAACTTCTGTATGTGTAATGTTTACTGTTACTTTTATTTCACTTTTGTATATTATCTACCTCACAATGTTAACATGTTTTCCATGCCAATAAAGCCCCTTGAACTGAATTGATATATACACTGCTCAAAAAAATAAAGGGAACACTTAAACAACACAATGTAACTCCAAGTCAATCACACTTCTGTGAAATCAAACTGTCCACTTAGGAAGCAACACTGATTGACAATAAATGTCACATGCTGTTGTGCAAATGGAATAGACAACAGGTGGAAATTATAGGCAATTAGCAAGACACCCCCAATAAAGGAGTGGTTCTGCAGGTGGTGACCACAGACCACTTCTCAGTTCCTATGCTTCCTGGCTGATGTTTTGGTCACTTTTGAATACTGGCGGTGCTTTCACTCTAGTGGTAGCATGAGACGGAGTCTACAACCCACACAAGTGGCTCAGGTAGTGCAGCTCATCCAGGATGGCACATCAATGCGAGACGTGACAGAGTCTGGAGACGCCGTGGAGAACGTTCTGCTGCCTGCAACATCCTCCAGCATGACCGGTTTAGCGGTGGGTCAGTCATGGTGTGGGGTGGCATTTCTTTGGGGGGCCGCACAGCCCTCCATGTGCTCGCAAGAGGTAGCCTGACTGACATTAGGTACCGAGATGAGATCCTCAGACCCCTTGTGAGACCATATGCTGGTGCGGTTGGCCCTGGGTTCCTCCTAATGCAAGACAATGCTAGACCTCATGTGTCTGGAGTGTGTCAGCAGTTCCTGCAAGAGGAAGGCATTGATGCTATGGACTGGCCCGCCCGTTCCCCAGACCTGAATCCAATTGAGCACATCTGGGACATCATGTCTCGCTCCATCCACCAACGCCACGTTGCACCACAGACTGTGTGATTTTGTTGTTAGCACATTCAACTATGTAAAGAAAAAAGTATTTACTAAGAATATTTCATTCATTCAGATCTAGGATGTGTTATTTTAGTGTGTGAGAGAGAGAGAGAGAGAGAGGAGAGAGAAGAGAGAGAGAGATGACAGAGAGAGAGCGAGAGATATGACAGAGAGAGAGAGAGAGAGAGAGATAGCCTTGCTATTGAGAAAGGCCGCCATAGGCAGACATGGCTCTCAAGAGAAGACAGGCTATGTGCTCACTGCCCACAAAATGAGGTGGAAACTGAGCTGCACTTCCTAACCTCCTGCCCAATGTATGACAATATTAGAGACATATTTCCCTCAGATTACACAGATGCACAAAGAATTCGAAAACAAATCCAATTTTGATAAACTCCCATATCTACTGGGTGAAATTCCACAGTGTGCCATCACAGCAGCAAGATTTGTGACCTGTTGCCACGAGAAAAGGGCAACCAGTGAAGAACACACACCATTGTAAATACAACCCATATTTATGCTTATTTATTTTATCTTGTGTCCTTTAACCATTTGTACATTGTTAAAACACTGTATATATATATATGACATTTGTAATGTCTTTATTGTTTTGAAACTTCTGTATGTGTAATGTTTACTGTTAATATATTATTATATATATATACTGTTATATATTATCTACCTCACATGTTTCCCATGCCAATAAAGCCATTGAATTGAATTGAGAGCAAGAGAGAGAGATATGACAGAGAGCGCAAGAGATAGAGATATGACAGAGAGAGCAAGAGAGAGATATGACAGAGAGAGAGATATGACAGAGAGAGCAAGAGAGAGAGATATGACAGAGAGAGCAAGAGAGAGAGATATGACAGAGAGAGCAAGAGAGAGAGATATGACAGAGAGAGCAAGAGAGAGAGATATGACAGAGAGAGCAAGAGAGAGAGATATGACAGAGAGGGCAAGAGAGAGATATGACAGAGAGAGAGAGAGAGATATGACAGAGAGAGAGAGAGAGATATGACAGAGAGAAAGAGAGAGAGAGATATGACAGAGAGAAAGAGAGAGAGAGATATGACAGAGAGAGAGAGAGAGATATGACAGAGAGAAAGAGAGAGAGAGATATGACAGAGAGAAAGAGAGAGAGAGAAAGAGGGAGAGATATGACAGAGAGAGCAAGAGAGAGAGATATGACAGAGAGAGCAAGAGAGAGAGAGCAAGAGAGAGAGATATGACAGAGAGGGCAAGAGAGAGATATGACAGAGAGAGCAAGAGAGAGAGATATGACAGAGAGAGCAAGAGAGAGAGATATGACAGAGAGAGATATGACAGAGAGAGCAAGAGAGAGAGATATGACAGAGAGAGCAAGAGAGAGAGATATGACAGAGAGGGCAAGAGAGAGATATGACAGAGAGAGAGAGATGACAGAGAGAGAGAGATGACAGAGAGAGAGAGAGAGATATATGACAGAGAGAGAGAGAGAGATATGACAGAGAGAAAGAGAGAGAGAGATATGACAGAGAGAAAGAGAGAGAGAGAAATAGGGAGAGATATGACAGAGAGAGCAAGAGAGAGAGATATGACAGAGAGAGCAAGAGCGAGAGATATGACAGAGAGAGCAAGAGAGAGAGATATGACAGAGAGAGCAAGAGAGAGATATATGACAGAGAGAGAGAGATGACAGAGAGAGAGAGAGAGATATATGACAGAGAGAGAGAGAGAGATATGACAGAGAGAAAGAGAGAGAGAAAGAGGGAGAGATATGACAGAGAGAAAGAGAGAGAGAGAGAGGGAGAGATATGAGAGAGAAAGAGAGAGAGAGAGAGAGAGAGATATGACAGAGAGAGAGAGAGAGAGATATGACAGAGAGAGAGAGGGAGAGATATGACAGAGAGAGAGGGAGCGATATGACAGAGAGGGAGAGATATGACAGAGAGAGAGGGAGAGATATGACACAGAGAGAGAGGGAGAGATATGACACAGAGAGAGAGAGGGAGAGATATGACACAGAGGGAGAGATATGACAGAGAGAGAGAGAGAGAGAGAGAGGGAGAGATATGACAGAGAGAGAGAGAGAACCAGATAACAGCAATTGGAAGAATGCCAATTCTCTTTTTAGCAGTGGCCTTTTAAATGTAGACTTTAGCTTTAGGATTAGAGAGGAAACATGCCAGACTACCATTGTCAAGATCACTGGCCTTACTAGATGGCATAAATATGGGTTTGTTACATCTAAGCCTTGCTCTCGGTAGGTCTCTATCTCACGACCCAGCTGTCCCGATAAGACACCACACGGTGTTAGATGAACACTTTTGTTTGAATAAATCTTGCCAGCCCAGTGGATAAAGGAGAGAGGAAGTAAATGGCAAACTTGGGAAAGGGAATAAATTACCTGTAGCCGCCTCAGCAGGAGCTCACCTTAGCGAGACCCCTTCGCAGCGCCAGACACATTCATAAATCAACCAGAGCTTGTGCATCAGGAAGTTAATTGTGCTCCCTCCATACGTAATAGGGTCGTGAAAGTGCTTTCCTCTCTCCATCTACCTGTGATTTATTTAGCATCTCTAACTTTTGTGAAATATTCAATTTCGACAACATTAATTCAGCACGGCATGCATGGAGGCGAGAGGCGCCTCAGGAGAGTGAGCAAGTGCGGGTGTTGTAGGTGTTGACCAACCTGCTGACTTGACTGCTTCTCTGATCTCCATCCAGCTGCTCCATCCTCTGCTCTACCCTGAGCACAATACCACTTCCCAACGTGAGCATCGTCTACTCTACTACACTCCAAACCTTTAAATCACTTAGTTAGCCACGCTAGCTGCCCCGAGCACAATACCACTTCCCAACGTGAGCATCGTCTACTCTACTACACTCCAAACCTTTAAATCACTTAGTTAGCCACGCTAGCTGCCCTGAGGACAATACCACTTCCCAACGTGAGCATCGTCTACTCTACTACACTCCAAACCTTTAAATCACTTAGTTAGCCACGCTAGCTGCCCTGAGCACAATACCACTTCCCAACGTGAGCATTCTACTCTACTACACTCCAAACCTTTAAATCACTTAGTTAGCCACGCTAGCTGCCCTGAGCACAATACCACTTCCCAACGTGAGCATCGTCTACTCTACTACACTCCAAACCTTTAAATCACTTAGTTAGCCACGCTAGCTGCCCTGAGGACAATACCACTTCCCAACGTGAGCATCGTCTACTCTACTACACTCCAAACCTTTAAATCACTTAGTTAGCCACGCTAGCTGCCCTGAGCACAATACCACTTCCCAACGTGAGCATCGTCTACTCTACTACACTCCAAACCTTTAAATCACTTAGTTAGCCACGCTAGCTGCCCTGAGGACAATACCACTTCCCAACGTGAGCATCGTCTACTCTACTACACTCCAAACCTTTAAATCACTTAGTTAGCCACGCTAGCTGCCCTGAGCACAATACCACTTCCCAACGTGAGCATCGTCTACTCTACTACACTCCAAACCTTTAAATCACTTAGTTAGCCACGCTAGCTCTACTACACTTCCCAACGTGAAACCTACTACACTCCAAACCTTTAAATCACTTAGTTAGCCACGCTAGCTGCCCCGAGCACAATACCACTTCCCAACGTGAGCATCGTCTACTCTACTACACTCCAAACCTTTAAATCACTTAGTTAGCCACGCTAGCTGCCCTGAGGACAATACCACTTCCCAACGTGAGCATCGTCTACTCTACTACACTCCAAACCTTTAAATCACTTAGTTAGCCACGCTAGCTGCCCTGAGCACAATACCACTTCCCAACGTGAGCATCGTCTACTCTACTACACTCCAAACCTTTAAATCACTTAGTTAGCCACGCTAGCTGCCCTGAGCACAATACCACTTCCCAACGTGAGCATCGTCTACTCTACTACACTCCAAACCTTTAAATCACTTAGTTAGCCACGCTAGCTGCCCCGAGGACAATACCACTTCCCAACGTGAGCATCGTCTACTCTAACAACATTTTAGTTCAGGAAGTGTCGTAGCCTCGTTCAGGTAAATGTGCAACACAAAACGCCTCAGTGGGAATCTGTGTTAAAATGGTGCATCTTTTGTATTTATAAAACTATTTTGGGTGGTGTGAAAGCAGAGTTTATTAACAGGATTATTAACGGTTAGACAGAGCGTTGGGACTGTTGCAGGCCTACACGTTGGCTGCACTGTGACCAGTAGTCGACTAGGGACGGCCCATTGGATTCTCAACACTAGACACAACCCAGTAACAGGTCTCTGCCTTACAATATGAAGCTAATATAACAGTGTTAACAGGTCTCTCTCTAAAGCAGTAAAACACTTTGTCTAAATTATGGATCATATCATGACAGTGCCAAAATATCCATTGAGACCTATGCCATCCATTTAGGCCTCTCGCTCCCAAATTCAGTTTTTGCTTTACCCTTTCTCTCCCTCTAAGACAGAGTCGAAGACACAATGCTCTGAGCACACAATTCATTAATCTATATTTCAGCAGCAAATGTATGTCTTGGACCCTGACCAACACTTATGCGTCTGTGTGCTTGGTCATTACTCATGACTGAGGTGTGTGGCCCTATTAAACCGAACAAACCCGAAGCGTGCTACCAGCATCCTGCCCGGACATCCCATCTAACCGCTGGGATTCATGGTTTAAAATGAGTTTCTTTCTTGTTTCCCAACTCCATACCCAGTGACTAGGTGGAGTGCTGTGGTCCTATAGCAGTGAGACTCATCAATCCTCACCTCTACAGCTCATTGTAAAGATTTCCTGACCAAATAACTGTCTAGATATGGGTCGTGTTCATTCACCAAAAGGAAGAAAAAGTCACCAAAAGGAAGAAAATGGACTGAAACAGGGAGGGACTACAAGGACTAGCCAACAAGAAAGGCTGATTTGTTTTATAATGGTCAGTCAGGACTAAACCCAGTACAAAAACATGGGAGGGAGGGAACATCATATAAAACATATATATATAATCACAAATGAATCAGATGTCATGCAGTATCAAACTAGAATCCTCCTAACTCAACTCCAAAAGACGTACTCTCTGAAACACAGATGGAAATGCAAAATAACTTCTCCGTCCTTTAACGTTGAGCAATAACGTCTCCGTCCTTTAACGTTGAGCAATAACGTCTCCGTCCTTTAACGTTGAGCAATAACGTCTCCGTCCTTTAACGTTGAGCAATAACGTCTCCGTCCTTTAACGTTGAGCAATAACGTCTCCGTCCTTTAACGTTGAGCAATAACGTCTCCGTCCTTTAACGTTGAGCAATAACGTCTCCGTCCTTTAACGTTGAGCAATAACGTCTCCGTTCTTTAACGTTGAGCAATAACGTCTCCTTCTTTGAACGTTGAACAATGTCTCCGTCCTTTAACGTTGAGCAATAACGTCTCCATCCTTTAACGTTGAGCAATAATGTCTCAGTCCTTTAAAGGACAGAGTCATTAACTAATATAGTCTGTGTAATAATCCAGGAAGGAAATATTCCATAGAGACAATGACACTATAAATATGCCAGTTTATGTCAAATTGACATCAAAAGTTTCAAACTTTTGCATTTTAGCTAGCCCTAACCCTTTCCCTAACCTTAACCTAACTATCCTAACCTGCTACAAAAAGTCAATTTTTACATAAATTGTATTCTATCTAGTCAAAACCGCTAGGGAGTGACCGGGGTGGAGACCATGCACATCACAATGAACCATGGAACATGTTTTTTGTTGCAAAACTTAATAAAACGTTTTCTGTTTCCATGCCCTAATTTAAAAAGACCCTGGAGAGTCACACAGTCTCTGAAAGTCTATTAATTCAGTGACATGGTCATTTCTCCCTGTATGTCGTATCTAAATGCTAAAATAGGAATAAACACAAATAAGAATTAATATGATGGTGCGTGTCTCTGGAAATCTATCTTTAATAAATCTGCTTTTCAGAATGGGTGACAATCACTGACCTCCAATTTTTTTGCAATTGCTTTTTAATGTAATCTAAATACAAGTTTCACACAGAGTTTTAGAAGACACATTAAATGAAACAGTATTCAGACCTTGTCTGGCTACCCAGACACATCACTCCGGACAAACGCCACGCCCACTCTAACGTTTCTTCTCCACGATGAATCTGGAGTCGGGTTCCCCTGACGCTGCATTGCATCAACCAATGGTTGCTCAGATGTTGCATTGCATCAACCAATGGTTGCTCAGATGTTGCATTGCATCAACCAATGGTTGCTCAGATGTTGCATTGCATCAACCAATGGTTGCTGCCACGTCATCAACTGTGCAATCAGGCACAAGATTGCTATAACATACTGTATGTTGTTAGCTGCTATGTAAAATACATATTCAGGCGATGTAAGATCTGTCATGTGTCAGAAACGTCTGAGCAGGGGAACACGATCTGAATCTGATCACCTCTACCTGCATCTCGAACGTGAACACATTCAAGCCATTCTGATTGGTCACAGAAACCTTTGGGTGTGGCCAGAGCCAGGACACACGTGGGTAAAGCGGCGTTTCAGAAATAGCAATTAGCTTTGATGCTCCCGATTGGTTGGAGACAATCCATTCGATAATGACTTGTTTTGTACAACGCTCCTCACTTTGACGTCAGCAGAAAGGACTTCTAGGACGGCAGTCTGACTGAATGGATCAGCAGAAAGGACTTCTAGGATGGCAGTCTGACTGAATGGATCAGGAGAAAGGACTTCTAGGATGGCAGTCTGACTGAATGGATCAGGAGAAAGGACTTCTAGGATGGCAGTCTGACTGAATGGATCAGCAGAAAGGACTTCTAGGATGGCAGTCTGACTGAATGGATCAGCAGAAATGACTTCTAGGATGGCAGTCTGACTGAATGGATCAGGAGAAAGGACTTCTAGGACGGCAGTCTGACTGAATGGATCAGCAGAAATGACTTCTAGGATGGCAGTCTGACTGAATGGATCAGCAGAAAGGACTTCTAGGATGGCAGTCTGACTGAATGGATCAGCAGAAAGGACTTCTAGGATGGCAGTCTGACTGAATGGATCAGCAGAAAGGACTTCTAGGATGGCAGTCTGACTGAATGGATCAGCAGAAAGGACTTCTAGGATGGCAGTCTGACTGAATGGATCAGCAGAAAGGACTTCTAGGATGGCAGTCTGACTGAATGGATCAGCAGAAAGGACTTCTAGGATGGCAGTCTGACTGAATGGATCAGCAGAAAGGACTTCTAGGATGGCAGTCTGACTGAATGGATCAGCAGAAAGGACTTCTAGGATGGCAGTCTGACTGAATGGATCAGCAGAAAGGACTTCTAGGATGGCAGTCTGACTGAATGGATCAGCAGAAAGGACTTCTAGGATGGCAGTCTGACTGAATGGATCAGCAGAAAGGACTTCTAGGACGGCAGTCTGACTATATATGTACCAATGGATCGAGCAGGGGAATTAAATTCAGTACGAGTCATCAGGCAAATTCAGACCCAGAGACACTTAGGAGTTTTTCGAGGTAGTCGAGGGACATTTCCATTTGAGTTCTTTAGCAGACACTCTTATCCAGAGAGACTTAAAGGAGCAATTAGGGTTAAGTGCCTTGCTCAAGGGCTCATCAACATTTCTTACTTACTCAGCTCAGGGATTCGAACCAGTGACCTTTCAGGTACTGGCCCAACACTAGCCAGAAAGACTACTTCAGAATACTCAGTAAGATATTGGAGGAACACTTTACTTGAATGTCAGAAAATACGTTTTTAATCGTTTTTTGGTTTGGAATTTACAATCTGTTCCGTACGAATCTGTATAGAGCTTCAGATTTATAGAAAACCAGAAATATATTTAACACAAGGTGTCCTTTAAAAAAGAAACATCAGGATTGAGGAAAGATTCAAAAGATATGCTTTGAGAATAGAAAAGTTTTATGTATATTTCATTTTGTTAAACAGATACCTGGAGGTTATGTGACACCTTCCCTTTATCTTGGTGACATAATTTTACAAGGTAAAACCAAGGAATTAGGTAATGTTGACATTAACTTTATGTACATAGTTTCTCTGAGGCACTCAAAGTACACTACAACAGGCAACAGCAGCCCAGTATGCCCACCATCCATCACTTTGAGCAGAGCAATTTGCAGAAACAGCAGGACCATGTAAAAAATAACAGAAAACAAAATGTCCCCAAAATACTACCACAGAGCTGGCTAGAAGAACAACATTTTTCTCCAGAAGCGCAGTTGGATTGCTAGATCTATATAGGCCAAACTTCTAAACAGTCTAGGCCATTCTCTCAGGATTTAGACAGGAGACAAATAGGAGAGAGCGAGAGCAGAGAGAGATATTCATGAGATAAAGCAGTCCAAACGGAACGCTTGTTAGGGGCCATTGAGAAGAAGAGGATCTTCAGAGCACAAGATCACGGTAGAGAGAAGAAGGGACCAGAAGAGAGAGAGAGTGAGAAAAGCTTGTTAACAGTGAAATACTAGCCAAGAGGCTGTCTCGTTAGAGGAAGACACATCACTGGCTACATTGGGTCATACATGCTGCAAGATCCAGATAGTCAGATCCCTGACGTGATGCGCGTGGATGGAACAAGAGATGGTCACCCATCTTGGAGAAAAAGATTAGATCTAACAAAGTTAATATTGAAATGGAAAGGCAGTTGGAATGGAAACGGAGCTATGCTTTGGTATTAGAGTTTCACTTAAAGGGATAGTCCAACCATATTACAAAATTATATACTAGTTTCCTTACCCTTTAAGCAGTCTGTCCTTTTGTAATTCGGGATAACTATCCCTTTAAGTTAAACAAATAGTCTGCCAAAACTAAAGAAGTTTCCATTAGGTTAGTGTAAATCAATTGAAGTACACTGCTCAAAAAAATAAAGGGAACACTTAAACAACACAATGTAACTCCAAGTCAATCACACTTCTGTGAAATCAAACTGTCCACTTAGGAAGCAACATTGATTGACAATAAATTTCACATGCTGTTTTGCAAATGGAATAGACAACAGGTGGAAATTATAGGCAATTAGCAAGACACCCCCAATAAAGGAATGGTTCTGCAGGTGATAACGACAGACCACTTCTCAGTTCCTATGCTTCCTGGCTGATGTTTTGGTCACTTTTGAATGCTGGCGGTGCTTTCACTCTAGTGGTAGCATGAGACGGAGTCTACAACCCACACAAGTGGCTCAGGTAGTGCAGCTCATCCAGGATGGAACATCAATGCGAGCTGTGGCAAGAAGGTTTGCTGTGTCTGTCAGCATAGTGTCCAGAGCATAGAGGCACTCCAGGAGACAGGCCAGTACATCAGGAGACGTGGAGGAGACCGTAGGAGGGCAACAACACAGCAGCAGGACCGCTACCTCCGACTTTGTGCAAGGAGGAGCAGGAGGAGCACCTCCAGAGCCCTGCAAAATGACCTCCAGCAGGCCACAAATGTGCATGTGTCTGCTCAAACGGTCAGAAACAGACTCCATGAGGGTGGTATGAGGGCCCGACGTCCACAGGTGGGGGTTGTGCTTACATTCCAACACCGTGCAGGACGTTTGGCATTTGCCAGAGAACACCAAGATTGGCAAATTTGCCACTGGCGCCCTGTGCTCTTCACAGATGAAAGCAGGTTCACACTGAGCACATGTGACAGACGTGACTGTCTGGAGACGTCGTGGAGAACGTTTTGCTGCCTGCAACATCCTCCAGCATGACCTGTTTTGTGGTGTGTCAGTCATGGTGTGGGGTGGCATTTCTTTGGGGGGCCGCACAGCCCTCCATGTGCTCGCCAGAGGTAGCCACACTGCCATTAGGTACCGAGATGAGATCCTCAGACCCCTTGTGAGACCATATGCTGGTGCGGTTGGCCCTGGGTTCCTCCTAATGCAAGACAATGCTAGACCTCATGTGGCTGGAGTGTGTCAGCAGTTCCTGCAAGAGGAAGGCATTGATGCTATGGACTGGCCCGCCCGTTCCCCAGACCTGAATCCAATTGAGCACATCTGGGACATCATGTCTCGCTCCATCCACCAACGCCACATTGCACCACAGACTGTCCAGGAGTTGGCGGATGCTTTAGTCCAGGTCTGGGAGGAGATCCCTCAGGAGACTGTCCACCTCCTCATCAGGAGCATGCCCAGGCGTTGTAGGGAGGTCATACAGGCACGTGGAGGCCACACATACTACTGAGCCTCATTTAGACTTTTAAGGACATTACATCAAAGTTGGATCAGCCTGTAGTGTGGTTTTCCACTTTAATTTTGAGTGTGACTCCAAATCCAGACTTCCATGGGTTGATCAATTTGATTTCAATTGATAATTTGTGTGATTTTGTTGTCAGCACATTCAACTATGTGAAGAAAAAAGTATTTAATAAGAATATTTCATTCATTCAGATCTAGGATGTGTTATTTTAGTGTTCCCTTTATTTTTTTGAGCAGTGTAGTTAAGTTGAGGGAAAATGGAAGGCAGTGATGGTCAGGCAGCTCTTACATGATGCTCACGCTTCATTTCTGGACAGGACTGTCTTCAGTTAGATACCAGCAGACCACTAGGTCTGAAATTACTATGCCTCGAGTGCTTCCTTCTGGGCAGGACTGTAAACCTCCTCGCTGGGTGAACCCAAGTACTGTAGCAGTTCACATGAAAATTCTGAAACAGTTTGATTGCTGATACGTATTCAGTGAAAACTAAGTATGCTGCGATCAAATACTAGTTCCTACAAATGTCCGCCCTGCTAGAGCTGCCCTGGTCAACTGTAATTTCTGTTATTGTGAAGTGGAAACGCCTCGGAGCAACAACAGCTCAGCTACGAAGTGGTAGGCCATACAAGCTCCCAGAACGGGACCGCCTGTCCTCGGAGCAACAACAGCTCAGGTACGAAGTGGTAGGCCATACAAGCTCCCAGAACGGGACCGCCTGTCCTCGGAGCAACAACAGCTCAGCTACGAAGAGGTAGGCCATACAAGCTCCCAGAACGGGACCGCCTGTCCTCGGAGCAACAACAGCTCAGCTACGAAGAGGTAGGCCATACAAGCTCCCAGAACGGGACCGCCTGTCCTCGGAGCAACAACAGCTCAGCTACGAAGTGGTAGACCATACAAGCTCCCAGAACGGGACCGCCTGTCCTCGGAGCAACAACAGCTCAGCTACGAAGTGGTAGGCCATACAAGCTCACAGAACGGGACCGCCTGTCCTCGGAGCAACAACAGCTCAGCTACGAAGTGGTAGGCCATACAAGCTCCCAGAACGGGACCGCCTGTCCTCGGAGCAACAACAGCTCAGCTACGAAGTGGTAGGCCATACAAGCTCTCAGAACGGGACCGCCTGTCCTCGGAGCAACAACAGCTCAGCTACGAAGTGGTAGGCCATACAAGCTCCCAGAACGGGACCGCCTGTCCCTGTCCTCGGAGCAACAACAGCTCAGCTACGAAGTGGTAGGCCATACAAGCTCCCAGAACGGGACCGCCTGTCCTCGGAGCAACAACAGCTCAGCTACAAAGTGGTAGGCCATACAAGCTCCCAGAACGGGACCGCCTGTCCTCGGAGCAACAACAGCTCAGCTACGAAGTGGTAGGCCATACAAGCTCCCAGAACGGGACCGCCTGTCCTCGGAGCAACAACAGCTCAGCTACGAAGTGGTAGGCCATACAAGCTCCCAGAACAGGACCGCCTGTCCTCGGAGCAACAACAGCTCAGCTACGAAGTGGTAGGCCATCAAGCTCCCAGAACGGGACCGCCTGTCCTCGGAGCAACAACAGCTCAGCTACGAAGTGGTAGGCCATACAAGCTCCCAGAACGGGACCGCCTGTCCTCGGAGCAACAACAGCTCAGCTACGAAGTGGTAGGCCATACAAGCTCCCAGAACGGGACCGCCTGTCCTCGGAGCAACAACAGCTCAGCTACAAAGTGGTAGGCCATACAAGCTCCCAGAACGGGACCGCCTGTCCTCGGAGAAACAACAGCTCAGCTACGAAGTGGTAGGCCATACAAGCTCCCAGAACGGGACCGCCTGTCCTCGGAGCAACAACAGCTCAGCTACGAAGTGGTAGGCCATACAAGCTCCCAGAACGGGACCGCCTGTCCTCGGAGCAACAACAGCTCAGCTACGAAGTGGTAGGCCATACAAGCTCCCAGAACGGGACCGCCTGTCCTCGGAGCAACAACAGCTCAGCTACGAAGTGGTAGGCCATACAAGCTCACAGAACGGGACCGCCTGTCCTCGGAGCAACAACAGCTCAGCTACGAAGTGGTAGGCCATACAAGCTCCCAGAACGGGACCGCCTGTCCTCGGAGAAACAACAGCTCAGCTACGGAGTGGTAGGCCATATAAGCTCCCAGAACGGGACCGCCTGTCCTCGGAGCAAGAACAGCTCAGCTACGAAGTGGTAGGCCATACAAGCTCCCAGAACGGGACCGCCTGTCCTCGGAGAAACAACAGCTCAGCTACGAAGTGGTAGGCCACACAAGCTCCCAGAACGGGACCGCCTGTCCTCGGAGAAACAACAGCTCAGCTACGAAGTGGTAGGCCACACAAGCTCCCAGAACGGGACCGCCTGTCCTCGGAGCAACAACAGCTCAGCTACGAAGTGGTAGGCCACACAAGCTCACAGAACGGGACCGCCTGTCCTCGGTTGCAACACTCACTACAGAGTTCCAAACAGCTTTGGGAAATGGGTTTCTACAAGCCTAAAATCACAAATGTGAGTTTGGCAGATGCCAGGAGAATGCTACCTGTCCAAATGCATAGTGCCAACTGTAAAGTTTGGGGGAATAATGGTCTGGAGCTGTTTTTCATGGTTCGAGCTAGCCCCCATAGTTCCAGTGAAGGGAAATCTTAAAGCTACAGCATACAATGACATTCTAGACGATTTTGTGCTTCAAACTTTGTGGCAACAGTTTGGGGAAGGCCCTTTCCTGTTTCAGCATGACAATAACCCTGTGCACAAAGTGAGGTCCATACAGACATGGTTTGTCGAGATCTGTGTGGAAGAACTTGACTGGCCTGCACAGAGCCCTGACTTCAACCCCATCGAACACCTTTGGAATGCAGACTACGAGCCAGGGCTAATCAGCCAACATCAGTGCCCGACCTCACTAATGCTCGTGGCTGAATGGAAGCAAGTCCCTGCATCAAATGTTCCAACATCTAGTGGAAATGAGTAGAGGCTGTTATAGCAGGAAAGGGGGGTGGCAACTCCATATTAATGCCCGTGTATGTAGACAAACACACTACAGCTGAGAAATTCAAGTCAAAGCACAGTTATCAAAATCCATACTAAATTGCTACATTTAATAAGTAAAAAATCTGGTATTCAAGGAGAGACAAATGTTCAGGAATTCTTTTTGCAATTTAATTTTTTCACGTTATTGCTTTACAGTAAAATGCATTGGTTGGATATGTCCAGTATAGCGAGACAATACATTCATATAAGTTATACAGATGTTTTCGATAAATGTTTCATATGAACTAACTTTACATTAAATATATTATCATTATGTTTTATGTCTCATTTTTATTGGTTGACAAATGACTCCCACATCACATTGAGCTCACAGTGCATCAGGTCGTTTCATTCATTCAATAGAATTACATACGGCTCCACTCTGGTGTTGAGAAGTCATAGTTATTGAACATGTGTGTGTGTGTGTGTGGGCAACATTTTCATAGTGCAAACAAATTGTTGCTGAGTGCAAAAAAAAAAATTCAGTAACCCTCTATAATCTGTTAGTTTGACAATTAACTTTTCTTCAACAAGGTGTGCTATAAAGAGATGATTTAACTATAGTTTAGTACACAGAGCAATACAGTCTTAACACACACTGAGGAAAAGTTAAATTAAATCACACTACTAGATTATAAATTAGGTTCATGGTCATTTTTTGCCATGGGGGGGGGGGGGGGGTGTAGATTTGTGCACTTTTATTTTGTACAACATTGTTTCCATACAATCTGTATTTTCGATGCAGAGCTATGACATTTATGGCATCTGAATTCTACTTCTTTTTAAACAGTGATAAAGTTGTGGCAGATTGCCCAGAGAATTATTCCACGGTGACGTGTGTGGGTGTTAGATGAGTTAGGACAGTCAAGCAGGAAGAGCAGTGTGACCTGCTGTGGTGAGGTGTATTCATTAGGTGCAGACCGTTACAAATCGTTTTGACTGTTGCAAAACATTTATTTAACGGAAACCGTTTACTCTATGAACCAAACAGGGAGGGACCTACCTGAATTTGTCCAATAGAAACTCTCGTTTTCGTTGCAAAACATTATCCGTTTAAAGTAAACAGTTTCAGTTTCAAAACATTTTGCAGCAGTCTAACTAATGAATACACCCGTTGTCACCTCTCAGAACCTGGCACCGAGGGCCCAATTTAAAGCAACCCATAGACCCTATACACTAGTGGAGATCTGAGAGGATTTGACTGGTATTAGCGCAATATGGTGAAACTACTGAGCAATGTGGAGCGATTACTGACAGCTGTTAAACACTCAACTCTCCACAAGTACCTAGGGCGTAGGGTCTAGGGGTCCATTGGGGATTGGACCAAGGACATGACCACACAGGTGTTGTACACCGCTCAAAACCAAGACAAACAAAGGGAAATGTACAAAGGAAATCAGGTATACTCTCGACCCAAAAAGCCAGCATCATATGTTCAAAAAATATCTATGTATGTACAGTTAATAAGAACCAGTGAAAAGATTGAGAATGCAGTGATCGTTGCAAAGAAGACAACGAGAATCAGAATGGCACTAGCAGAGAACACTATGGGGAAAGACCCACTGGGGTATATACAGAGCAGTGGGGGTAACTGCTATAAACTGATGGTCCAGAAGGGTGGGGGGTCAGAGAGAGCATCGGGGTGTGATGAGGAGAAGGGAGGATAAAGAAGGGGGGCAGTAGAGTCTTGAACACAGCGAGTCTACCCCCCCAGGGTATCAGTTTAGGGGTCCTGCTACTAAAATGTCTGCTCCTCAGGTCCTTCATACAGAGTGGAGATCTCATCTCACAAAGTTCCTCCATGGAGAAGGAAAACTTCCAGAAAGTTCAGAGGATTCTGGACTAAACCATCTGTAGCCAGCCTGGGGGGGGGGTGTTTCCCAGCAGGAGTCCTTCCCCTCCGCTCCTCAGGTAGAGTTGGTGATTGAGTAATGCCCTTGTACCAGAGGGTCGGACTCCCCCGCACACAGAATCTCCAGTTCCAGAACCTTCCCTCCATGTCCTCTGGCTCGGTCCTTTAGCGGGTCATTCAGACCAGTGAGCTCATATTAACCACTAACATTATGGCAACACCAATGGAGTTCCTCCAGAGTCCAACACACATTAAGTTGAGATTGCATATACAAGTACCTGCTGCCAACACAAAGGGAAAGATCAGTCCTCATCTTTAACACTCCCCTATCAATGCAAGTCTCTCCAGCTTATTGTAGACTAAGTTCCTGCAGGTGTTTTTGCATGATGTCAAATGTCTTAGATTGCAGTAGCATGTAGCTGCCGTTTATTTATAAAGTGGTTGCCGGGTGGGGGGGTGGGTCGTGCCATGGAGGAGCCTGCATTTATTGTCCCAACATGCATTGCACTGCAGACAGAAATGGGTATGTGCTCACGATGTTAGATGTTCAAGTCTATAGGGGATTAGGGAAGGGGGAGGCGGTGAGACCAAGCTGGGCGCGAGCCTGAAAGTCAGCACACACCCTCGTCATTCTCTCACACAAACACACAGTACAGTACATACACAACCCCCCCCCACACACAGGAAGCACTATTTGATTCAGAAAGTAGGAGGACAGCTTTGCTTGTTTTAAAGTGCAATATCTACATGTAATTCAGAGAGAGAACACCTATGTCGCCCCCTACTGGATCTGCGGAGGCTCCAGATATTCCCTGATAACCAAACGGCTGTGGTTGCTTGAGACCCCTGCCATGCAGATAGATCAGAGTGAGGGGACATTGCCCCCTGGTGGTCAAAAGGGGTCGAGCAGACAGAAGAACAGACCGAATCCCATCTGTAACACGATACATATACATGCTACTGTCCAAAGACGTCCGAATATGGACACCGTCCAAAAGATTTCTCCCAACTCTGGAGCAGGTGTTTTTTCTCTTCATGGTTGTGCAGTCTGAGGGGGTGTGTGTGTGATATCTCAGAACAAGAAGGGAAAAAAAGGCTGAAATTTCAGCACCACCGATTTTGGAGTTGCCGCCATGAGCCAGACACCACCCTTCGAGGGGGAGCCAAATGTCCTTACAATAAAAGTATTTTCTCTGTGTGCTAATTCATTACTGTGAAACAGGCAATGTCCTTTGTGATTGCAACAAGCTCTCAAAAGTATTTTGTCATTTTTAAACTCTATAAAACAAAAATACGATACAAAAACAAGAAAAAAAAAGATGTTCACAAGTTTTCCATTGTGCTGCAAATATACATGACTCTTCTGGTAGTCAGAGACACAAAGCTTCCTGACACAATGTCTTTAAGAGTTGATGGAGAGAAGAGAAAAGTTAAAGAGTAGATAGGAGTGAAAGATGAGTGTCTGCTGTAGAGGGGTGAGACGAAGCGATCTGGAAAAAGTCAAAGTTCGGACCATGTCTGAGGGGTCCAGGTCTGAAAGAGGAGGAGGAGAGTTCCCCCTCCAAAGGTTGAGGGTACAAGCAGGATTCGGGGGAGAGGTAGAGTTTTAGGGTGAGGTTGTGTATTCTCCGTAGGGTCTTTGGGTGGATCGGTGGGGTGGGGATGAGAAGAGAAGTTTGGATGGGGGAAGAGTAGGAGAAGGGGTGAGGGTCAATGTTGAGGGTTGGGACTAACCCTAACTTGGACAGAGGTATGTTTGGGTTGTTTGTAAGAGGCAGACTACTGTAGGGTTGATTCTAGGGCCTGTGGGGGAAGGCTAAGGAAAGCCAGTCAGACTACAGATCGTGTGGATGGGGGAATGGAAAATGGAATAGTCTGAAAATGGGTCCAGTTCGTTTAATGCGTCTGTCCACTCCTCAGAACAAAGCCTCATGGGAAAGTGAGTCCAAGCACAGGGAAAGAAAAGATTTAAAGACCAGGATCAGATCAAGAGGTCAACAGGTCAGTTATGAAAATGAAAGGTGACCTGTCAGACAGGAGATAACAGGTTTAGTAACGTGGTGGAGGATGGGGAAAGTTGATTGTGATTGGTTGCCGTTAGGAGTTGAGTGGAGCTTCCTAGTTGAGGTGGGCGTGGTCCAGCTACTCCTCCATGCACATGGGCAGGTTGACGAAGGTGAACACGTTGTACTCGATCATGATGGAGAAACACAGGAAGACTGCGTAGAGGACCAGCGTGTAGATACCCAGCTTCAGATCCAGCTTCCAGTGGTTCACATGAATCCCCCCCACCTGCAGAGGGGAACACACACAGATCATATATAGTCAGTCTGCAGAGGGGAACACACACAGATCATATATAGTCAGTCTGCAGAGGGGAACACACACAGTCATCATATATAGTCAGTCTGCAGAGGGGAACACACACAGATCATATATAGTCAGTCTGCAGAGGGGAACACACACAGATCATATATAGTCAGTCTGCAGAGGGGAACACACACAGATCATATATAGTCAGTCTGCAGAGGGGAACACACACAGATCATATATAGTCCCTCTGCAGAGGGGAACACACACAGATCATATATAGTCCCTCTGCAGAGGGGAACACACACAGATCATATATAGTCCCTCTGCAGAGGGGAACACACACAGATCATATATAGTCCCTCTGCAGAGGGGAACACACACAGATCATATATAGTCCCTCTGCAGAGGGGAACACACACATCGTATAGTCAGTCTGCAGAGGGGAACACAGTACATCCTATATATAGTCCCTCTGCAGAGGGGAACACAGTACATCCTATATATAGTCCCTCTGCAGAGGAGAACACAGTACATCCTATATATAGTCCCTCTGCAGAGGGGAACACAGTACATCCTATATATAGTCCCTCTGCAGAGGGGAACACAGTACATCCTATATATAGTCCCTCTGCAGAGGGGAACACAGTACATCCTATATATAGTCTCTCTGCAGAGGGGAACACAGTACATCCTATATATAGTCCCTCTGCAGAGGGGAACACAGTACATCCTATATATAGTCCCTCTGCAGAGGGGAACACAGTACATCCTATATATAGTCTCTCTGCAGAGGGGAACACAGTACATCCTATATATAGTCCCTCTGCAGAGGGGAACAGAGTACATCCTAAATATAGTCCCTCTGCAGAGGGGAACACAGTACATCCTATATATAGTCCCTCTGCAGAGGGGAACACAGTACAGCCTATATATAGTCCCTCTGCAGAGGGGAACACAGTACATCCTATATATAGTCCCTCTATATATGGACATACGCACAATGTCAAATCAAATTTGTGCATATTAACATTTATAAATGATACCCCCAAATTTCATGTGTAAGCAATTACATTTTCCAATTAGTTGTGATTTAAGATGCAGTACCTATGTTAACTGCACATGGTCCCTTTAAAACAACTACTACAGTGCAACAGCATGTTGTGTACCTTATCAGCAAATTCATCTAATGACCCTTTCCATTAGCGCAATTCAGCTTATTGCACTTTTTTTCAAACGCACACAATCTCTGGCCACAGCCTAATAAATACACTGGCAGATTGGTCAGCGGCAGTCATAGATATTACACTACTGACCAGTCATACTGTGTGTAGAGACTACAACACATGTATAAAATATGCCATATAGCAGACATACACATGTTTTACGTATGGGTGGTCCCATCGAACCCACTACCCTGGCATTACAAGCATCCTGCTCTACAAAAGAGGGTATCTGCTCACCGTCAAAGCCACAGATCCCAGTAGCAACACCACAGAGTAGACCAGTCCTCGACTGTTGATCATGACCTAGAGGGGGAAGGTATAGTGCACGTTAGATGGAAGGTATAGTGCACGTTAGTTAGACGGGGAATATTTCAATCATGTTTTCTAACTGAAAGTTTAGAATTAGAACAATATTCAACATTCTAAAAGTTGTTCCCAACTCAGCCACAGTCAACCTCCGTAAAGGCAGACACAGTCAACCTCCGTAAAGACAGCCACAGTCAACCTCCGTAAAGACAGCCACAGTCAACCTCCGTAAAGACAGCCACAGTCAACCGCCGTAAAGACAGCCACAGTCAACCGCCGTAAAGACAGCCACAGTCAACCTCCGTAAAGACAGCCACAGTCAACCGCCGTAAAGACAGCCACAGTCAACCGCCGTAAAGACAGCCACAGTCAACCGCCGTAAAGACAGCCACAGTCAACCGCCGTAAAGACAGCCACAGTCAACCGCCGTAAAGACAGCCACAGTCAACCGCCGTAAAGACAGCCACAGTCAACCGCCGTAAAGACAGCCACAGTCAACCGCCGTAAAGACAGCCACAGTCAACCGCCGTAAAGACAGCCACAGTCAACCGCCGTAAAGACAGCCACAGTCAACCGCCGTAAAGACAGCCACAGTCAACCGCCGTAAAGACAGCCACAGTCAACCGCCGTAAAGACAGCCACAGTCAACAGCCGTAAAGACAGACACAGTCAACCTCCGTAAAGGCAGACACAGTCAACCCCCGTAAAGACAGACACAGTCAACCCCCGTAAACACACGGCTCCAGGTCGTAGTCAACCCCCGTAAACACACGGCTCCAGGTCGTAGTCAACCCCTGTAAACACACGGCTCCAGGTCGTAGTCAACCCCCGTAAACACACGGCTCCAGGTCGTAGTCAACCCCCGTAAACACACGGCTCCAGGTCGTAGTCAACCCCCGTAAACACACGGCTCCAGGTCGTAGTCAACCCCCGTAAACACACGGCTCCAGGTCGTAGTCAACCCCCGTAAACACACGGCTCCAGGTCGTAGTCAACCCCGTAAAACACACGGCTCCAGGTCGTAGTCAACCCCGTAAACACACGGCTCCAGGTCGTAGTCAACCCCCGTAAACACACGGCTCCAGGTCGTAGTCAACCCCCGTAAACACACGGCTCCAGGTCGTAGTCAACCCCCGTAAACACACGGCTCCAGGTCGTAGTCAACCCCCGTAAACACACGGCTCCAGGTCGTAGTCAACACCCATAAACACACGGCTCCAGGTCGTAGTCAACCCCCGTAAACACACGGCTCCAGGTCGTAGTCAACCCCTGTAAACACACGGTATTAGTTAACTCAAGGGGCGTATCTCTACAGTCTTAAGTGGCTTCCTCCGGCCATGATGAGCAGAGAACGTCTTATACTATTGAGATGCACTCCTAGTAGACAGGTGGGAGAGAGCTGGAGCGACAATAAGGTCAAGGACTCACACCGTACTGAAACACAGTCCTTAAGGTTTTATTCCCCTCTTCAAAACATGAGTGATGAACACTTGAATTCATTTGAGTGTATTCACTTCCAGAAAGATGACTACTATACTACAAATATTTAGTGCATATTGAGCTAAAGTTGTACATCTCTCAGCAGTGGGCTCTGTTCCCTATGCTCCAGGGTGAAGGTATCAGCTTCTACTCCCCCCATCCTAACTAAAAAGCTAAACTGATCCAAGATCAGTGTCCGGGGGCAACCTCACCCTACTCCGTTCCCTATAGCTGTTCTTACCTCGGAGCCGTAGCTGACCGCCATGGTCTGTAGTGCCCAAGGAACGCCCAGCCCAACCAGGATATCAAACACATTACTGCCGATGGTGTTGGACACTGCCATATCACCCAATCCTAAACACAAATAGCTGTCGTTCAAATAGAAGCATTTTACATCAAAAACAACCTCCAGAATTAACTTGGAAAATCCTTAAAGAGTATGGCTAAAGATGGTACAGTCCGAAGACCCCCCCCTCCCCCACCCAATGAAAAAAAGCCAATGACTAGATGTCCTATCAAACAGTTCAGGGACATGACAGAAACCAGAGCTGTACCTTGCCGAGCAACAATGAGACTGGCGATGCAGTCTGGAACACTGGTGCCGGCTGCCAGGAAGGTGATGCCCATAATGACATCTGGGATGCCAAGGGTGTAGCCGATGATGGTGACCTGTGACCCACCCCCACAAACGTTACGGCTGATAATTGACCAGAACGACAGACAAACAACCCTTGCCCACCCCCCCCCCACACACACACACACCCTCTACCCTGAGACTCACCATCCAGACCATGAAGTAGGAGAAGACAGCGATCCAGACGGTAGAAAGGAAGAAGGAGACCATGAAGAACTTCTCCCAGCGAGGCTTCGCACAGTTGGGGATGGTGAAGAACAGGAGGAGCAGCAGGGGCCACGAGATCAGCCACTTGCACTTGCTGCCGATGCCATCTGCAGAACAGCCGTGGAAGATAAAAATATGTCAAATGTATGTATTTATAAAGCCCTTTTTACATGCAGTCAAAGTGCTTTACAGTAAACCAAGGGGTTAAGAGTCTGGAAAAGCATGCAGAAGCACAGTGGTGACACACTCCCTAGATGAACCTACTACTCTACAACATTCTAGAACAGTGTTCTGGTCCTGGAGATCCACAGAGGTCTGAAGGTATTTGTTCCAGCCCACACAACTTACAGAACTAATTTAACTCATCCGCTACTTTAATCATTAAGCACTTGACAGCTGAAACAAGTCTGTTTCATACACACACTTGGCAGTGTTTGCCATGCACATAACAGTCTGTCAGAGATCATTAGAGTTAGTCATGCACATAACAGTCTGTCAGAGATCATTAGTTTGTCATGCACATAACAGTCTGTCAGAGATCATTAGTTTGTCATGCACATAACAGTCTGTCAGAGATCATTAGTTTGTCATGCACATAACAGTCTGTCAGAGATCATTAGTTTGTCATGCACATAACAGTCTGTCAGAGATCATTAGTTTGTCAGTTTGTCATAGTTTGTCATGCACATAACAGTCTGTCAGAGATCATTAGTTTGTCATAACAGTCTGTCAGAGATCATTAGTTTGTCATGCACATAACAGTCTGTCAGAGATCATTAGTTTGTCATGCACATAACAGTCTGTCAGAGATCATTAGTTTGTCATGCACATAACAGTCTGTCAGAGATCATTAGAGTTTGTCATGCACATAACAGTCTGTCAGAGATCATTAGAGTTTGTCATGCACATAAGTCTGTCAGAGATCATTAGAGTTTGTCATGCACATAACAGTCTGTCAGAGATCATTAGAGTTTGTCATGCACATAAGTCTGTCAGAGATCATTAGAGTTTGTCATGCACATAACAGTAACAGTCTAGAGTTTCATAAGTCTGATCATTAGAGTTTGTCATGCACATAACAGTCTGTCAGAGATCAGAGTTTGTCATGCACATAAGTCTTAGAGATTTGTCATGCACATAACAGTCTGTCAGAGATCATTAGAGTTTGTCATGCACATAAGTCTGTCAGAGATCATTAGAGTTTGCCATGCACATAACAGTCTGTCAGAGATCATTAGAGTCTGTCAGAGATCATTAGAGTTTGCCATGCACATAACAGTCTGTCAGAGATCATTAGAGTTTGTCATGATATGATAAAGTCACTGAATAATTTGGGTAATGGCACCACGTCTACTGAAGTGGAAGCAAATGGCACCAATCTTGTCGACAAACATTTCCTATCGACAGTCATGTTAGACTCTGTCTGGATAAACATCACGCTAATACACACACACACACCAGGGATATGAAAGGGGGATATGGTTTCATTCTCCTGCTCCTCCTCTGCTGGTTTGTCTTCGGGCACGTTGCCATTCTCAATGTCCACCTTCCCCTCCAGAACCTGGGTCTCCACCCCGTTGGCACCCTGGACTAGCTTCTGACGCTGTGAGGAAGAGGCAAAACAGGAAGCTGTTCATTACGGTACACATCCGAAAACATCCAGGGGTGAATTCATTACTCTCAGACCGTAGAAAAACTTTTGGCCTGTTGCAAAACATTTTTCAACTGAAACACTTTACCGTTTACTCTAGCAACCAAATGGAAACAGAGCGAATCAGGGAGGGACCTACCTGAATTAATCCAATAGAACCTCCATTTTTTGTTGCAAAACTTATTCCGTTTGGAGTTAACAGTTTGCGTTGCAAAGCGCAAAACGTTTTGCAAACAGACCAAACGTTTTGCTACGGTCTGCGACTAGTGAACACACCCCAAG
This sequence comes from Oncorhynchus nerka, assembly GCF_034236695.1. Taxonomy (NCBI): domain Eukaryota; kingdom Metazoa; phylum Chordata; class Actinopteri; order Salmoniformes; family Salmonidae; genus Oncorhynchus; species Oncorhynchus nerka. Next base: position 15,388,877 of record NC_088408.1, read on the forward strand.
CAGACCCCCGCTGTTTCAGTCAGATTCTTTCTGTCTGGTGTCTAATGAACACTATAAAATCCATATCTGAGACAATTGCATTTTTTAACATGCAAACAATCTGCTCCTCATCTCGTTCCTGTAGTTGCATCCCTATCTATCCATACCTCAGTGATGATGAGGCGACTGGCCATGCGCAGCCGGGTCTTTGGTCCAAAATGGCTGGTGACCATGACGCGGAGGCCGGCCTCTGGGAAGCGTAACTTGGGAGGGCTGGCGTGCATAATCTCATCGACCATGACCACAGAGCCACGACTGTAAGCCTTACTGGGCTTAACTGGAGATGGACAGACACATTAGTCCTTCACACTGACATGCACACAGACGCTAACACACAAACATGCTAGCAAAAAAACACTGAAGTAATTATCCAGTGGAAATCTCACTTTAAAAAAAACTCATACCCACAAGTTGTTGTTGTCTCATCCTGTACTCATCCTGTACTCATCCTGTACTCATCCTGTACTCATCCTTTACTCATCCTGTACTCATCCTGTACTCATCCTGTACTCATCCTGTGGCCAAAACATAAATTGGAGAACAAAACACTTCATAACTCTACCTCAAACTTGTATCTCAAACAGACAGCTGTTTGCTATTTCCTCAGGGGATAAGGTCACTCAGTCAGCTCTATTAGGAGCTCTATTTTGGTGGACTCTTGTAGAAAAGACATGACTTTACATGTTCAGTCATTTGAACATGTATGTATTCAGTGTTAGTTGTTTGAATGTCATCTAAATCTAGGCCAATATGAGCAGGACTATTTTCTAGGAGAACATTTAACCCTTTAACATGTAACTGGTCTTCTCATGAGATTGAGTCTTTACAGTTTTACTGCAAAATATGTATTGCCACAATGTTTGTTCTAATAAAATACATAATTTGAAGAACAGAAAAATGAAGTAAATTGCCCACATCTTGAAAAAAAAAAAAAGTAATATCAGTGAAGTATATGTCAGATTTGACATCGCCTAAATTAATGAATGATCATTAGTTGGGGCCCTATACAATATACAGTGAGCTCCAAAAGTATTGGGACAGTGACAGAGGTTCAGCAGCAGGCTGTCAGCTTTAAGGGGGTTTTAATCCATAAACCGGGTGCACCCGTTCAGGAATTGCAGCAAAAGTATTGGGACAAATTCACACATGTATATTAATGTAGTCAAAAGTTTAGTATTTTGTCCCATATTCATAGCATGCAATGATTACGTCAAGCCTTTGACTCTACAAACTTGTTGAATGCATTGGCTATTTGTTTTGGTTGTGTATCAGATAATTATTTGCCAATAAAAAATGTATTTTAAATAAAACTAGTCAACACTTGCTATTCAGTTGTCAATCAACGCACAGTAAATAGCCCATGAGCCACGACTCCGCATGGTGGCTACGCGAAAGAAAATAATGTGCATTAAAACAATAATTAGGCTAAGTTGATGAACTCATCGTTACCACTTACATTACATAGGACGCGGAAATTCACGAGCATCATGCCCTCTCCCTCCTCTGTGTAAAGACATTTGACTGCAATCAACCACAGTGCTCACAAATTGTACCGGGAGTCGAGACAGATCAGACTGCGTTTCCCTGTCATCGCTTGCTTAGTGACTGACATGCACCGATTCTATCAAAAGATGGCTAGAAGATGCATGTCAGTCATTCTAGAGGCAGAGGGGCTTGATGGACTAGCGAATTGAAACTTTTAAATGAAAAACATAGTCCAGATAATATGAAGTGGAAAAAGTAGCCGGGTGAAAATGATTAGTGGACGGCGGTGAAAACACCAACACAGAAAACATGCTTTTTAACTTGTGCTTTTGGAAGGAAAACAGTTTTTTCACTCACACTAACTAAATAGAGGTCATATCTAATAGAAATCTGGAAACACTGGACAATTATTTGAAGATACTCCTAGTATAATGCCTGGATGCAGGGTTTAAGTGTTCTATATTCAATTAGGAAGAGTATATTGATTATATAGAAATTGATATGCATTTATTAAGTAAACAAAGCTGACAAACATTCCCTATATTTGGATATTTAGTACCATAAGTCAGTGGGCTGAGCAGAGCAACACGCTGCAGAGAAACACTGCATTCTAGCAAGCAGAAACAGTTACTACACACAATAAGCAACAGAAGGTTTTAGTAAGGCTAAACAGACAGGCGCTTTGACAGTGGAAAGAGACGAAGATATGGGTCGCATCTACACAAGTGACATTAATACCAAAGATAAGGTGTCTAGGCTGAGAGAGAGGCAGTGAGAGAAAGAGAGAGCACTGTGGTTGAGCAGAAGGGTACCTCTTATCCAGTGTTAGTCAGCGTAGTAGAATGGAGACTGTTGAGCTGCAACACCTTCACCACATTGACAGAGGAAGTCCTACCCAAATCCCAGAAGTCCATATTCCAACTTCCCTTCCACAACCCAACCAAGACCAACGCAATTGAAAAAAACAGCCATTCCCTCAAAAAAACAGCCATTCCCTCAAAAAACAGCCATTCCCTCAAAAAAACAGCCATTCCCTCAAAAAACAGCCATTCCCTCAAAAAACAGCCATTAGTCAATTTTGGGAATTTCAAAGAAGACCAGTTGAGAATGTCTTCGAGAAGCCTTGGTGTGTACTACAGCCTGTCTGGTCAGCCTTACCTGCTGCTGTGCTGAGTATAGGTCATGAGGGGTCATCAGCCCCATAACAAGCTGTATTACCATCCTCCATCTCGCTGCTGGCCGCAGCGTTACCATTGGCCTGGTTCTTGTCTTTACCCCCTTTCCCCGTGAACAACTTCTGCAAGCTCTGGTTAAACCTGGGAGAAGAGGAGAGCGGGACACTGGTCAATGGCTCCCTTGTTCAGCAACAGCCAATAACTCAATTGTATGCAGTGCTGTGTGAACTCTAGGGACCAGTTTCCTGGACACAGATTAATAAATTGACTTAATTCTCCATTGAAAAAAACAAACATTTTAGGACTAGGATTAATAGGTTTAATCTGGATCCTGTAAACTGGCCCAGTGTATACAGTAAACTGCATCAACATTGTTACAACTGGTCATATTTACAAAAACTGTGGCAAACTCAGTTCTGCAACTTCTGGGGAATGTGAACCACGTTATATATTTGACATCCTATGTTTGCACACTTCTAATGATACAGCAACCCCTATGGACGGAAAAGTCTGAAATAGGTTGTGAGTAGGCTATTTTCCCCGAGTGGCTCATAATGGGTCATAGAAGGGCAGTCAGAAGTCCTTTCCTCCAAACTAGACAGGAGACAAGTGATATCCAGTTAAGTCTGGTGCTCTTTAGCCACTGCAGAGGGAGGATTAAAGTGTTATGGCTGGGCTGGGAGTGAGCAGGCTGGGGCTGAGAGACAGATTACTGACAGCAGAAAGTGTCCTGGATGAACCAAGGCAGAAACAGACAGGAAAAAAAATAAACTCCCATCCCCCCCAAAAATCTAATTCAATATCTTTGCATTCAGTCTTTGTACATTTCTTAGAAATATATACACAACATCTTGAAAGAGATTTTACAGAAAATGTAAACCTCTCGCTTTGGGCTGGATGTGTCAATGTGTAGTTTGTATTTATTATGGATCCCCATTAGTTCCTGCCAAAGCAGCAGCTACTCTTCCTGGGGTTTATTATGGATCCCCACTAGTTCCTGCCAAAGCAGAAGCTACTCTTCCTAGGGTCCAGCAAAATTAAGGCAGTTTATACCATTTTAAAACATTGACAGATTTCACAACACACCGTGTGCCCTCAGGCTCCTACTCCACCACTACCACATATCTACAGTACTAAATCCATGTGTATGTATAGTGCGTATGCAAATGTTTGTGTTGCTTCACATGTTCAATCTATCACCAGAATTACAGTCTTACCTCAATTAGCCACCAAATCCCTAGTGTGTTTTCAGCCCCCTAGCAATTCAAGTTCTAGCCAGTGAGCTTCAACCACTCGCCATTTGAGTGACAGCTAGCAAGATGAACACACAGCAGAGAGCGAGCGAGAGAGGACGCCGTGCACATACAATAAAAGGCCCAAAGTATGTGGACATCCCTTCAAAGGAGTGAATTTGGCAATGTCAGCCACACCTGTTGCTGACAGGTGTATAACATCGAGCACACCGCCATGCAATCTCCATAGACAAACATTGGCAGTAGAATGGTCCATACTGAAAAACTCAGTGACTTAACGTGGCACCATTATAGGATGCCATTTTTCCAACAAGTCAAAATGCTGCCCTGCTAGAGCTGCCCCAGTTAACTGTAAGTGCTGTTGTGAAGTGGAAACGTCTAAGAGGAACAACGGCTCAGCCACGAAGTGGTAGGTCACACAAGCTCACAGAACAGGACCACAGAGTGCTGAAGCACATAGCATGTAAAAAGCCTCGGTCGCAACACTCACTACAGAGTTCCAGACAAACCTCTGGGAGCAACGGCAGCACAAGACCTGTTCGTCGGGAGATTAATGAAATGGGTTTCCATGTCAGAGCAGCCGCACACAAGTTTAAGATCACCATGCGCAATGCCAAGTGTCGACTGTAGTGGTGTAAAGCTCATCGCCATTGGACTCTGGAGCAGTAGAAAAACACGTTCTCTGGAACGATGAATCACACGACACCATCTAGCAGTTCGATGGGCGAATCAGGGTTTGGCGGATGCCAGGCGAACGCTACCTACCAGAATGCATAGTGCCAACTGTAAAGTAGGTGGAGGAGGAATAATGGTCTAAGTTCCACGGCGTAGACGTCATTGACAAACTGAAATGGTCCACCCACACAAACAGTGTGGTGAAGAAGGCGCAACAGCGCCTCTTCAACCTCGGGAGGCTGAGGAAATTTGTCTTGTCACCCAAAACGCTCAAACTTTCACAGCCTGGTACGGCAACTGCTCCGCCCACAACCACAAGGCTCTCCAGAGGGTGGTGCGGTCTGCACAACGCATCACCGGGGGCCAACTACCAGCCCTCCATGACACCCGATGTCACAGGAAGGCCAAAAAGATCATCAAGGACCTCAACCACCCGAGCCACTGCCTGTTCACCCCGCTACCATCCAGAATTTGAGGTCAGTACAGGGGCACCAAAGCTGGGACTGAGAGACTGAAAAACAGCTTCTATCTCAAGGCCATCAGACTGTTAAACAGCCACCACTAACTCAGAGAGGCTGCTGCCTACATTGAGACCCAATCACTGGCCACTTTAATAAATGGATCACTAGTCACTTTATACAATGCCACTCTAAATAATGGTTTACATGTCTATACTGCATTTTATACCATCTATTGCACCTTGCCTATGCCACTCGACCATATACTTATACATATTCTCATTCACCCCTTTAGATTTGTATGTATTAGGTGGTTGTTAGGGAATTGTTAGATATTACTGCACTGTCAGAACTAGAAGCACAAGCTTTTCGCAACACTCACATTAACATATGCCAACTATGTGTATGTGACAAATAAAATGTGATTTGATTGTTTGGGCTAGCACCCTTAGTTCAAGTGAAGGGAAATTCTAAAACGATACAGCATACAATAACATTCTAGACGAGTCTGTGCTTCCAACTTTGTGGCAACAGTTTGGGGAGGGCCCTTTCCTGTTTCCGCATGACAATGCCCCTATGCACACAGCGAGGTCCATACAGATTTTTATTTTTCGAAATCGGTGTGGAAGAACATGACTGGCCTGCACAGAGCCCTGATCTCAACCCTATCGAACACCTTGGGGATGAATTGGAACGGCGACTGCGAGCCAGGCCTAATCGCCCAACATCAGTGCCCAACCTCACTAACGCTCTTGTGGCTGAATGGAAGCAAGTCCCTGCAGCAATGTTCCAACATCTAGTGGAAAGCCTTCCCAGAAGAGTGGAGGCTGTTGTAGCAGCAAAGGGGGAGACCAACTCCATATTAATTCCCATGATTTTGGAATGAGATGTTCAACGGGGCGGCAGGGTAGCCTAGTGGTTAGAGTGGAGGGGCGGCAGGGTAGCCTAGTGGTTAGAGTGGAGGGGCGGCAGGGTAGCCTAGTGGTTAGAGTGGAGGGGCGGCAGGGTAGCCTAGTGGTTAGAGTGGAGGGCGGCAGGGTAGCCTAGTGGTTAGAGTGGAGGGGCGGCAGGGTAGCCTAGTGGTTAGAGTGGAGGGCGGCAGGGTAGCCTAGTGGTTAGAGTGGAGGGGCGGCAGGGTAGCCTAGTGGTTAGAGTGGAGGGGCGGCAGGGTAGCCTAGTGGTTAGAGTGGGAGTGGAGGGGCGGCAGGGTAGCCTAGTGGTTAGAGTGGAGGGGCGGCAGGGTAGCCTAGTGGTTAGAGTGGAGGGGCGGCAGGGTAGCCTAGTGGTTAGAGTGTAGAGGCGGCAGGGTAGCCTAGTGGTTAGAGTGGAGGGGCGGCAGGGTAGCCTAGTGGTTAGAGTGGAGGGGCGGCAGGGTAGCCTAGTGGTTAGAGTGGAGGGGCGGCAGGGTAGCCTAGTGGTTAGAGTGGAGGGGCGGCAGGGTAGCCTAGTGGTTAGAGCGTTGGACTAGTAACTGGAAGGTTGCAAGATCAAACCACCAAGCTGACAAGGTACAAATCTGTCGTTCTGCCCCTGAACAGGCAGTTAACCCACTGTTCCAAGGCCATCATTGAAAATAAGAATTTGTTCTTAACTGACTTGCCTAGTTAAATAAATCAAAACAAGCAGGTGTCCACATACTTTTCACATGTCTGCACATACAGTACCAGTCAAAACAGTTGACACACCTACTCATTTCAGGGTTTTTCTTTATTTTTCCTATTTTCTACATTGTAGAATAATAGTGAAGACAAACTATGAATCATGTAGTAACCAAACAGTGTTAAAAATATATTTTATATTTGAGATTCTTGAAAGTAGCCACCCTTGATGACAGCTTTGCACACTCTTGGCATTCTACAATGTAGAAAACAGTCAAAATAAAGAAAAACCCTTGAATGAGTAGGCGTGCCCAAACTTGAGACCGGTACTGTATATGAAGTCGTACACCATTTTCTTTTTCCGGGGACCACTTTTGGCTCGCTAGCTCTACTTATAGAACTACTGGCTAAAAAGTACAGGAGAATCTCTTCAAGATATCCGCCCTCAGTTTCATTGGCCGCCCTGAGTTGCGTGATGTCAGACTTAGTAGTGCAGCACTTACTTCATGATGAGGATGTATCCACAGTACATGAGCACCAACACCAGGCTCTCCCACCTGAGACGGAAAGAGGAGCACAGACCAATGAAATCACATCACAGTAACCCGATAAAATCACATATCGCCCAATAAGGAGCAGAGTTCAGGTAAATAACCCAATGAAATAAAAGGTCATATTTTTAAACAGTGCAGATCACTTACCACACCACCTTCTCATCGTAAATGAACTGGGGAAAAAGAGAACGGGCAGAAATCAAAACAATGCCAGTTAGGAAGTATTCAATAAATATTATTGTTTATGGTGGAATACAGTACATGTTAAGAGCAATTTAATGTCAGACTTACTGCAATAAGAGCTAGGATAGACAAGATGTAGTAGAATGAATCTCGGAAAACAGACCACCAACCCAACATTACGACCTAGAAAGAGAAAGAGTCAGGAAAGAGTTCCCGTTCTGGTATTCAGTAACTAAAGTGTCTCAGACTAGACGTTCTGATCTAGGATCCCTTTTTCTACGTATAGCGTATTCAGAAACCCTGACTTTTTCCACATGTTAGGTTAAAGCCTGATTATAATATTGATTCAATAGTTTTTACACACAATAGCCCATAACGGCGAAGCAAAAACAGGTTTACACATTTTTGCTACTTTATAAAAAAAACTAAAAACCTGAAATATCACATTTACATAAGTATTCAAACCCTTTACTGAGTACATTGTTGAAGCACCTTTGGCAGCGATTACAGCCTCGAGTCTTCTTGGGTATGATGCTACAAGCTTGGCACACCTGTACTGGGGGAATTTCTCCCATTCTTCTCTGCAGATCCTCTCAAGCTCTGTCATGTTGGATGGAGAGTGTTGCGATTGTTCAAATCAGGTTCAAGTCCAGGCTCTGGGACACTCAAGGATGTTCAGAGACTTGTCCCAAAGCCACTTCTGTCATCTTGGCTGTGTGCTAAGGGTTGTTGTCCTGTTGGAAGGTAAACTGCTGCCACTACCACGCTTCCCAGCAGGGATGGTGCCACTACCACGCTTCCCAGCAGGGATGGTGCCACTACCACGCTTCCCAGCAGGGATGGTGCCACTACCACGCTTCACAGCAGGGATGGTGCCACTACCACGCCAGCAGGGATGGTGCCACTTCACAGCAGGGATGGTGCCACTACCACGCTTCACAGCAGGGATGGTGCCACTACCACGCTTCACAGCAGGGATGGTGCCACTACCACGCTTCACAGCAGGGATGGTGCCACTACCACGCTTCACAGCAGGGATGGTGCCACTACCACGCTTCACAGCAGGGATGGTGCCACTACCACGCTTCACAGCAGGGATGGTGCCACTACCACGCAGGGATGGTGCCACACAGCACGTGATCACAGCAGGGATGGTGCCACTACCACGCTTCACAGCAGGGGATGGTGCCACTACGCCACAGCAGGGATGGTGCCACACCACGCTTCACAGCAGGGATGGTGCCACTACCACGCTTCACAGCACGATGGTGCCACTACCACGCTTCACAGTAGGGATGGTGCCACTACCACGCTTCACAGTAGGGATGGTGCCACTACCACGCTTCACAGTAGGGATGGTGCCACTACCACGCTTCACAGCACGATGGTGCCACTACCACGCTTCACAGCACGATGGTGCCACTACCACGCTTCACAGTAGGGATGGTGCCACTACCACGCTTCACAGTAGGGATGGTGCCACTACCACGCTTCACAGTAGGGATGGTGCCACTACCACGCTTCACAGTAGGGATGGTGCCACTACCACGCTTCACAGCACGATGATGCCACTACCACGCTTCACAGTAGGGATGCTGCCACTACCACGCTTCACAGCACGGATGCTGCCACTACCACGCTTCACAGCACGGATGCTGCCACTACCACGCTTCACAGCACGATGGTGCCACTACCACGCTTCACAGTAGGGATGGTGCCACTACCACGCTTCACAGCAGGGATGGTGCCACTACCACGCGATGGTGCCACTACCACAGCATGGGATGCTGCCACTACGCCACGCAGGGATGCTGCCACAGCACGATGGTGCCACTACCACGCTTCACAGCACGGATGCTGCCACTACCACGCTTCACAGCACGGATGCTGCCACTACCACGCTTCACAGTAGGAATGGTGCCATGTTTTCTCCAGATGTGATGCTTGGCATTCAGGCCAGAATAAAATACTGGTTTCATCAGACCAGAGTATCTTGTTTCTCATGGTCTGAGAGTCCATTAGGGGTCTTTTTGGCAAACTCCAAGCGGGCTGTCATGTGCCTTTTACTGACGAGGTGCTTCCGTCTGGCCACTCTACCATAAAGGCTAGATTTGTGGAGTGCTGCAGAGATGGGAGATCCTTCCAGAAGGACAAACATCTCCACAGAGGAACTCTGAAGCACTGTCAGAGTGACCATCGTGTTCTTGGTCATCTCCCTGACCAAGACCCTTCTCCCCTGTTTGCGCTGTATGGCCGGGTAGTCAGCTCTAGGAAGTCTTGGTGAATCTAAACTTCTTCCATTTAGAATGGAGGCCACTGTGTTCTCGGGGACCTTCAATGCTGCAGAAATGTTGTTTTGGTACCCTTCCCCAGATCTGTGCCTCGAAACAATCCTGTCTCGGAACTAAACGGACAATTCCTTCGACCTCATGGCTTTGTTTTTGCTCTAACAACAGTGGGGCCTTATATAGACAGGTGTGTGCTTTTCCAAATCATGTCAAATCACCTGAATTTGCCACAGGTGGACTCCAAATAACTTTTACAAACATAAAGGATGATCAAAGGAAACAGGACTGGAGCTCAATTTAGGGTCTCAAAGCAAAGGGTCTGAATACGTACAGTTGAAGCCGGAAGTTTACAGACACTTAGATTGGAGTCATTAAAGCTAGTTTTTCAACCACTCCACAAATTTCTTGTTAACAAACTAGTTTTGGCAAGTCGGTTAGGACATCTACTTTGTGCATGACATGTAATCTTTCCAACAATTGTTTACAGACATATTATTTCACTGTATCACAATTCCAGTGGGTCAGAAGTTAACATTGACTGACTGTGCCTTTAAACAGCTTGGAAAATTCCAGAAAATTATGTCATGGCTTTAGAAGCTTCTGATAGGCTAATTGACATCAGTTGAGTCAATTGGAGGTGTACCTGTGGATGTATTTCAAGGCCGACCTTCAAATCAGTGCCTTTTTGCTTGAAATTAATAGTTTTATTTTATTTTTTTATCAGCCAAAACCTCAGAAAAAAATTGTAGACCTCCACAAGTCTGGTTCATCCTTGGGAGCAATTTCCAAACGCTTGAAGGTACCACATTCGTCTGTACAAACAATAGTATGCAAGTATAAACACCATGGGACCATGCAGCTGTCATACTGCTCAGGAAGGAGACACATTCTGTCTCCTTGAGATGAACGTACTTTGGTGCGAAAAGTTTAAATCAATCCAAGAACAACAGCAAAGGACCTTGTGAAGATGCTGGAGGAAACAGGTACAAGTATCTATATCCACAGTAAAACGAGTCCTATATCGACATAACCTGAAAGGCCGCTCAGCAAGGAAGAAGCCACTGCTCCAAAAACACCATAAAAAGCCAGACTACAGTTTAGAGGTCGACCGATTAAATCGGAATGGCCGATGTAATTAGGGCCGATTTCATAACAATCGGAAATTGGTATTTTTGGACACCGATTTGGCCCCAATTTTTTTTTACACCTTCATTTAATCTTTATTTAACTAGGCAAGTCAGTTAAGAACACATTCTTATTTTCAATGACTGCCTACCGGGGAACAGTGGGTCAACTGCCTCGTTCAGGGGCAGAATGACAGATTTTTACCTTGTCAGCTTGGGGGATTCAATCTTGCAACCTTACATTTAACTAGTCCAACGCTCTAACCACCTGCCTCTCATTGCACTCCACGAGGAGCCTGCCTGTTACGCGAATGCAGTAAGAAGCCAAGACAAGTTGCTAGCTAGAATTAAACTTTTTTATAAAAAATAAATCATAATCACTAGTTAACTACACATGGTTGATGATATTACTAGTTTATCTAGCGTGTCCTGCATTGCATATAATCGATGCGGTGCGTATCGTTGCTCCAATGTGTACCTAACCATAAACACCAATGCCTTTCTTAAAATCAATACACAGAAGTATACATATTTAAACCTGCATATTTAGCCAAAATAAATCCAGGTCAGCAGACAATATTAACCAGGTGAAATTGTGTCACTTCTCTTGCGTTCATTGCACGCAGAATCAGTGTATATGCAACAGTTTGGGCCGCCTAATTTGCCAGAATTTTACGTAATTATGACATAACATTGAAGGTTGTGCAATGTACCAGGAATATTTAGACTTATGGATGCCACCAGTTAGATAAAATACGGAACTGATCCGTATTACACTTGTTGTGGAATGATCAGAATTAGTTGGGTAACATAGATAAGATGTGTTATTTTCATGATATGTTATGAGTTATTTCTCATAAGAATGTATTTTGTTGTACTATAGTGGTGGCCATTGGCAGTTATCTGTTCTATATCAGGACTAAGTTGCATGGGCCACAGAGAGGGGAGAGGTCAAGGGGTCATCATGTGTAAACATATCTTTTCGGTGTGGCAGTGACTCCCTACTTTTCTCATGGGGGGAAAGGAGGGTGGCAGTGTCTGGAATCATTCTATGCTCCCTCTTTGTTGACCTATAGGGTCACTCTCCTCTCTGTGAGTTTGTCCTCTGATTGGTTGTATTTAGAATTGGTTCTATCTAAATGACAATTTGATATATATCATAGGGTGGGGGTAATGTCTTGGTACCATTTTGTACCAAGGACGAGATAAGAGCTTTGTTTAGGAGACCAAACTGAACGATAATGTATAGCCCACTCTGTCTGACTAGGGGATATTCTCTCTGAAGTAAGGTTTTTTCTCTCTGTAAGTTCCTAAGACCTGTGTTTTGTCATGTCGTCTAGGAGGGGGTGGATCTTTGCTATAAAGGATCCCATTTGCCATTTTGTTGGGGACTCTCAACTTTTCATTAGAGATACTGAACTGTTGAAAGTCAAAATGCAATTGCAAAAGCTTAATTATTATTAAAGGTGAAGATTAAGCATAACTCTGACTCGTGTGATTTGCTCTCTCATCATTTGGTAATTAAGGAAATTTCCACGACACACTGAAAGAATAAATGTCTTGTTTTCTAAATTATAGTTTCCGGATTCGACCATATTAATGACCTAAGGCTCGTATTTCTGTGTGTTATCATGTTATAACTAAGTCTATGATTTGATAGAGCAGCCTGACTGAGCGATGGTAGGCACCAGCAGGCTAGTAAGCATTCATTCAAACAGCACTTGTGCATTTTCCAGCAGCTGTTTTTGACTTCAAGCCTATCACCTCCCGAGATTAGGCTGGTGCAACCGATATGAAATGGCTAGCTAGTTAGCGGGGTGCGCGCTGATAGCGTTTCAAACGTCACTCGCTCCGAGACTTGGAGTGGTTGTTCCCCTTGCTCTGGAGCGATGGGTAACGCTGCTTTGAGGTTGGCTGTTGTCGTTGTGTTCCTGGTTCAAGCCCAGGTAGGAGCGAGGAGAGGGACGGAAGCTATACTGTTACACTGGCAATACTAAAGTGCCTATAAGAACATCCAATAGTCAAAGGTTAATGAAATACAAATGTTATAGAGAGAAATAGTCCTATAATAACTTCAACCTAAAACTTCTTATCTTGGAATATTGAAGACTCATGTTAAAAGGAACCACCAGCTTTCATATGTTCTCATGTTCTGAGCAAGGAACTTAAATGTTAGCTTTTATACATGGCACATATTGCACTTTTACTTTCTTCAACACTTTGTTTTTGCATTATTTATTTGAGGCCAAATTGATTTTATTGATGTATTATATTAAGTTAAAATAAGTGTTCATTCAGTATTGTTGTAATTGTCATTATTACAAATAAATAAAATATATATATATAAAAAAAACAATTTTTTATTTAGTTATTAAATCGGCATCGGCTTTTTTTGGTCCTCCAATAATCGGTATAGGCGTTAAAATCATAGTTGGTCGACCTCTACTACAGTTTGCAACTGCACATGGGGACAAAGATCGTACTTTTTGGAGAAATGTCCTCTGGTCTGATAAAACAAAAATAAAAGTGTTTGGCCATAATGACCATCGTTATGTTTGAAGGAAAAGGGGGAGGCTTGCAAGCCGAAGAATACAATCCCAATTGTGAAGCACTGGGGTGGCAGCATCATGTTGTGGGGGTGCTTTGCTGCAGGAGAGACTGGGGCACTTCACAAAATAGATGGCATCATGAGGAAGTAAAATTGTAGATATATTGAAGCAACATCTCAAGACATTAGTCAGGAAGTTAAAGCTTGATCGCAAATGGGTCTTCCAAATGGACAACAAAGTCAAGGTATTGGAGTGGCCATCACAAAGCCCTGACCTCAATCCTATAGAAAATGTGTGGGCAGAACTGAAAAAGCGTGTGTGAGCAAGGAGGCCTTCAAACCTGACAGTTACACCAGCTCTGTCAGGAGGAATGGAAGGCTACTCAAAACATTTAACCCAAGTTAAACAATTTAAAAGGCACTGCTACCAAATACTAATTGAGTGTATGTAAACTTCTGACCCACTGGGAATGTGATGAAAGAAATAAAAAGGTGAACTAAATCATTCTCTACCATTATTCTGACATTTTACATTCTTAAAATAAAGTGATGATCCTAACTAATCACAGGGAATTTTTACTACGATTAAATGTCAGGAATTGTGAAAAACTGAGTTTAAATGTATTTGGCTAAGGTGTATGTGAACTTCCGACTTCAACTGTACATAAATAAGGTATTTGTTTATTTAATACATTTGCAAAAATGTCAAAAGAAATCGGTTTTCACTTTTGTCATTATGGAGTATTGTGTGCAGATTGCTGATGATTTTGTTTTAATGGGTCTGAATACTTTCTGAAGGCTCTGTAATCCTATTCATTATCATCTAAAAGAGGCTAAACTGATCCTAAATCAGCATTCCTGCGCTTTCTGAACACGGGCCCAGAAATATGCTTTCCAAGACAAACATCAACAGTCATCTGGACATGGTTCCCCTTAGGGGAACTCAATCTTCCCATTTACTTCTCAGCCCATAAGTGATCTAAACGCAAATGCTGCGCTAAACGAGACCTGCACGCACACATGCATACGTGGAAAGAAACACACACACCTGTCCGGCGAAGATTCCGCACACACCGATGATGCACAGGATATTAAAGACGGCTGAGCCAACGATTGTCCCAACCCCCACATCACCGTGGGTGATGAAGACACCTGCACAGAGGGAGGGAGCCATCCACAATCAGCCCTGACAACAGCCATCTGGGAAAGTGTGTGTGTGTTTTTTATATTTGGATATATTGGTGTGTGTGCGTGTGTTAAATCTGGTGAAGACACACGTAGTGTCTGTCAGAAGACTGTGGGATGCGATGATTAAGTCACTTTTTTCCGGTACGCAGGTTTTTTATTAGACACTGATCATTTGGACAAATCAGTTTCCCAGGAGTTGACATCTTTCACATTTCAGAATGGGGAGGGGACATTTGGTTCATGCTTTGTCTGAAAGTTTACGTTTAGGGGAGGGAGACTTCTCTAGTATGGTTAGTGTTTCATCCCATACATCTCTCCACAAAACATAATCCAGCATCTGACGCAAATACACAACATTTTACTTCTGGGTATCAGAGATGTGTTGGTGTGTGTGTGTCATATCTTACCAATGACAGAGGCAAACAGCTCTGGAGCAGAACTCCCAGCTGCCATAAAAGTGGCTCCGGCAACATCCTCACTTAGGTCTAGTTTCTGACGGACAGAAAGAGACGAGAGAGGAGACCAGAGAGGAGACCAGAGTGCTTACTCAAGGTGAGCTTCCAAAAAGCTTTGCATTTAAAATGTGGCACTTCATGCATCTTCACACCCAAATCAATCATAGAATAGAGAAGTACTTCATTAGGAATATTTGATTCAGTTCTCAAAGAATATTGATTAGTGAAAGTATTACTCGAGAAGTAAAGTGCCAACCTAGCTACTATGTTAGCAGAAAACTTACCTGTGTTAAGAACATAAGGCCTAATATCTCTGACCATTTTCACCAGATTGTGTTCCTAACAAGGGTGGGGGGAAACTGTCCCTCACCTCACAGATCTTCTCCAGCGATGTCACAAAGTAGTCATCACAGATTATAGCCAGGGCCAGGAACATATAGAGGGCCTGTGGAGAGACGGGAGAGAAGTCATGGTGTGTGTGCGAGCATACGCGTCAAACATGAACTCAACAGAAATTGGCTTAACTGATAGGAAACTTGGCAGATCAAGGAAGGAAGGAAGGACCTAGAGAGCACTATCGACCAATCCCAAAATGGAGCCCTAACACATAGCTGCTAGGTATGACGTAGATCTGAGAGGATTAGAAACATCTAGGATTACATACCTAAGGTAATAAATGTGGGGAACATTCTACCTAACATATCTGAAGATGGAACTACTATTACCACCTAGTAGAATGATAGCCATCTGATCTGGGATTGATACAATCACGTTGAAAATTGTTTGTATATTGCTTAGACATTAACTGCAGTGCATACTGCATAATATCTGCCTAGCCTGGTCCCAGATCTATTCGTGCTGTATAGCCAACTATTGTGATCATTTTCATGCCAAATAACCATAGCAGTTGGCAAGACAGCACAAAGACGTGAGCAGGCAATTGTTCCTTAGCATTGTGGGAGTGAGAGAAAAAAAAACTATTCTATTTCAGTACAGCTGACGTGATAGATATATAAATTATAGATCAAGACTGACACTGGGTCCAGAGGGTGCTGTGCTCCAGCCCAGCCACAGGGGGCACTGTAAGACCAGTGAATAATTAGCTCCAATTTACCATTAGTCCTCTCATCTCACCCTCATAGCATTACATTAAATGAATCAAGATTCTTCTTAACTTGACACATATTACATGTGAAATGTATTTTATTTATACAGCAAGTCGATTAAGAACACATTCATATTTACAATGAAGACCTGTAAAATTGAGGAAAGGTTCCTAGACCAGGGCTGAACCCAGCGGGACAGAACCCCCAGACCAGGGCTGAACCCAGCGGGACAGAACCCCCAGACCAGGGCTGAACCCAGCGGGACAGAACCCCCAGACCAGGGCTGAACCCAGCGGGACAGAACCCCCAGACCAGGGCTGAACCCAGCGGGACAGAACCCCCAGACCAGGGCTGAACCCAGCGGGACAGAACCCCCAGACCAGGGCTGAACCCCAGACCAGGGCTGACAGAACCCCCAGACCAGGGCTGAACCCAGCGGGACAGAACCCCCAGACCAGGGCTGAACCCAGCGGGACAGATCCCCCAGACCAGGGCTGAACCCAGCGGGACAGAACCCCTAGACCAGGGCTGAACCCAGCGGGACAGAACCCAACAGGACAAGGTTTGCTGTTAGTGAGGCAACAGAAGGGGGCAGGAGACCCTGCTTTGGGTCAAATTAGTGTGAGATCAAGCTGGTGTGGTGGAGAATGGAGACAAGGTATGCCAGTCCATTCAACCCTTAATAGGGTGTCTAATTAACACATTTTGACCAATGGGTAAAAAATACATTTTAAAAATTGGGGTGACTAAATCAGTGGAGGCCAGACCAAAAAAAAAGCAGTCAAATATCAGAAAAATAGCATCGCTTCCAGAGCATATAAAACAATACAGCTAAGATAGACATGACACGTAGTATTTTCAGATTTTAGTGTACGCTTTTACATATTAATGCAAAATTCCTGTTCTTTTTCAAAGATGTCTCTCAAAAACAAAGACAGTATCACTGTGAAATGTCAGAGCACTGAGCGTACCACAAGCTTTGTATTTGCAAAGCCTTTTACATTTAATTCAGTTTGTGTCATGTTAATTTGGCTTTTTGCGACCACCACAAGTCGCTGCGAGAAAGCGCACCGCTCGGTCAACAGAGCTCAGTGCGTATTATGGGATGTATTAGGTTACGAAATCAAACTTAGACATAATGTTAATAATATGAGACAGACCCCCTGAACGAACGATTCACAACATGAACAATCATATGTCTTGGTAAAAATGAATTTTAGAACATAAGTGAAATGTCATCACCAAAGTGCATTTGTCACCCACTCTGGGCAGTGTGAGTTGACACCCTACCCTTAGTGCCCTACCCCCAGACACCTCGTGATAATACTGGGGGTACCAGACGTTTCTTACCCACTGAAACCGAGATCACTTGACCCCTTAAATATTTTCAGGATAACAAAATACAAGATATAAACATAATTAATGTGAAGATATTGAATTAAGCCATCAGTACCCTAGCAAATATTTGTGGTGAAAACTCCAGCCATCATTCTAAGACCAAGGTCTAGGTGGAGGAATTCCCATATTACTTACACCTGTCATACCGGGGGCAATCAAGAAGTCTACCAACTAGGGCTAGGGACAAGAGGTTGATTTTGGACTGGACCAGTGAAGAAAGCATCATAATTAGTAATAGATGCATTCAAAGAGCTGCCTTACCGCCACTATGTGCAGCAGGACGGCCCCACTCTTGCGCTCGTTGTTGGTGAAAAGGTCTTCAGGGAACTCCTTGATCGCTGAGGAGAGAAAACATCACCGCATGTCAGTAATGTGCCCGATGTGCCAGATGTCCAAACTCCAAGGACGAGGTCACCTTGTGACGTGGTGGCAACACTGACCCAGAGGTTTGTAAAGACTTTGAAAATGTTCCAGTCAACTCCGAAACACATTACTTCATTTCTGTGGTGACGTGATTGACAGAAGTTTGTAAAGACACAATGCGTGTACAAATACATGTCAACTCCGAAACACGACTTCATTTCTGTTTGCATTGTGTCACCAATGGACCAATCCTCATCACCTAAAATAATGACAATGAGGTCATTCTCAAAGGGCATGAACTGGTTTGTGTGTTCAGTAGGGAGAAACAGTTTAGAACCATATATACTACCTGAACTTGTGCAATATGAAACCCTTGTTTTCCATTGCAAACATTTCAAAGAGCTTTCTTTACAGTGTGCCCTACTGAACACGGACCTGATAGAGTGCAAGGAAGCTAGGTGGCGACACAGACACAAGGCTCATTCACCACCTCTAAACCTGGCCAGAAGCCCATGAGAAAAAAAACCACCAGAAGCCCTTTAAACCTGGCCAGAACACAGGTTGACCCCTGACTCTACTGATCCCTGTACTGCCCAAAAACGTAGTCACTCTGCTGAGCATCTGGCCACAGCAGTGAGCAACAGACTGGCCCTCCATGGGACCCAGCTAGTGTCTGGAGTAGGAATGATGTTGTATCCACCAGAAGTCAGATATACTCCCACCTGCATGTACCTTCTCTTCCCATTACTTCCATTGTGTAGAAGAATGTCACAGGCAATCAGGATACCAGACCATGAAGTTATATGATCCTAGATTGTCCAAAAGCCCCCATAGGCTACGTGTAGATCAGCTCTCCTGCATTTGCACATGCCTTGATACAATAGTCATGCATTACAGTTCAAAAACCAGCAGAAGTACTAAGCACAGTTTCATACTAAGTACGCACCAATAACCTACATTTGATCTTCTGCGGCATATAGACTCATGAAATGGCAATGATCACCTGAGACCCTATACCAGTGCACCTGTCACACACCTAGTGCAATACACCGTCTATATACATTAGATGGCGCTCATGACTGATTCACTAACCCAAGTTCTAAATCCTCCTTGGCAACATTGCTTTGGCCCAACTCTTCCAATGGATATCATATGATATTACAGTGGCCTATGACATCCCTTCCCCAGTAGACATGCAGGTAGGGACGAGGAAAGAGAGCGTTTAAATGTCAGATCGGGGATTCCCGTTGGTCGCTGTCCATGGTGCTTAATCTCCGCTAGCAGCATTAATTGTTTATATTAGCGCAGTGTCGGTACTTTGCTACGTGACAAAGTCCCCACAGAGAAATGTCTGAGTCCTCCCAAGGTCGGATGCTGCATGTCACAACAGATAGTCAACAAAGGCAATATGTGAAATTCAGTGCGGAAAAATATTACACCACTGACTAGATTTTGCCTATTGTATTTATGAAGGCAGTCATTGTGGCGAAAGCTTGGTGTAGACTACTGTTCTGGAGATCACAGGTGCAATAAATTAAAACGACAGCTGCGCACGAGGAGGCTTTGTACTCGAGTGGCATTATGTAACACAACAATAACATTAATAGCCCAATTCAAAAATACTATAGGCATCATTAACTTGACTCATTTGGCAATGACGACTACAAAGCTTAGAGGAATCAAATAGAGCTGCCATCCAAGTAAATAACATACGTTTCCCCTAGAGTGGCTTTAACCCGCTCTCTGTACAGTCCACGTTTGCCCGTTACGTCTTCCAATACTGACTGGGGTGTTCTGAGAGTCAATCAATAATTGAATGGCTCTACCAGCCATCACCATCTCTCCCTCTTTGCAGTTGATGGCACAATCCCTTGGTGCCACGATGCAATCAGATCTGGCTGTGCGCGTGGTATAAATAGGTACGATAGCAAAAAAGTACTTAGAGGACGCGACCGGGAGCTAGCGCACAGTTGGGCGGACGGAGGGGTTCGCCTCTCGCTCACCGCGTTGTAAACAGTGAACCGGACACCGTTTGCGCAGGGTTTGCCCGTGTCCTTCCCTGCGAAGGTCAGTCCGGACAGGAACATGCTTCAACAGCCCTTTGCCACACGGGGATAGGCGGGGAGTTTGCTAGGCTACTGCTACAGCAGACAGAAAGGGGAGCAGCCCTTAGGCGTGAGCGTGCTGCTTGATTAAATGACGCGTCTCAAACCTGGCCCAAGAATAGCATCATATAGACTAGCTAGATTAACACCCTCACATAAGGACAAGGTTATCTATATGCTCGCTTTGTGCCAAATGTCTCGCTATTAATTGGAAGAACGTCATAATGCATCGATATATAATTTATCCGACAGTGTTGTTTAAACATTGGTAATCTGCGGTTTCTACATCAATTTTTGTTTACAAACGTAATTGTAAACAAACACCATATCATTAAAGCATGGTTAAAACTATCATTTTGATTTAATGGATGGTCAGTCCTTGCCTCCATAGCTCTGTCCATGAGTTTGAGAGGGGTTACATTAATCCAGCCCATCCCTCAGCTGTTCACCAAATCAGTGGTGGGGTTGTCGATTTATTTTTCCAAATGCAGATTCACCCTTTAAAAAAATGCGGCACACAAGTGGGATCCAGAGGTGACGGCAGTTGCACTGACAACCCGCTGCTGTGTTCCTCAGGTTGTTGCAGCTGGTCAGTGTGAAACAATGTGTAGAACCCTTTTGGGGATATCTCGTTGGAGTAGGCTATGTATCATTCCGTTTCAACCGGAGTCAACTTTGAAATAATGTTCTTGGTGGATAATTATTTTTATTTTTAAATCAACATTCCTGAACATGGTACACACAAATTGAAACGCAGGCTCTCACCACCCTTCCTACCCATGCATAAGATAGGTATATCTGTGTACCAGCTAAGTGTGTAAAATGGACACTGCACCACTTTGATATGAATGTTAAGTGGCACACCATACATTAATGCACTGCCACAATGCAACTTCAAAATCACATGCAGTGATACACCTTGGCCCCGGTATAGACACTCAAGTTGTACAACTGATGCATGACACAATGGTTGTGATCCAACGGAGAGTTTCCAAAGTCGGGATTTATTATTGTTTAGAAAAACTCCTTTCTGTTATGAATCACATCTCGTGCCAAATGTTGAGTGTACAGGACCCTAATCCACAAAGTCATACTAAAAGCATTCCAATGTGAATCAATTTCAACTAGAATACCTTTAGTTATGACAAAACAACGTGCAAAGTAGTAGGCTAAGATAAAGTCTGAGTGACATATTGCACACATGCAAAGTTAAAATAGTTTGGTGCCCTTAAATAATATGTTAACTTCTATCATATTAGATTCTGTGCCAACGTCACCACATCTTTACGTCACATGAGCTGAGCCATCTGACTCAGACAAAATACAATGTTAAAAATGATTTTATTTCCACGATGACCTTTTTAAAAATGCCCAAGTAGTATTTTAGTCAGTCTACAAAATGTACATTCTATCGATATTGTTTTCCACAACGGCAGTTAGTGTAAACCGGCACTAATGTGTAGCATTAACAAACTACATTTTGTACCACGTAAATACATAGTGTTCTCAATGGACCTTGTGAAAAGGACAACAGCAGAATAACCTCCTTTGTCACATTGTTGTTGAATTTGTTTGGGATTGTTTCATTGGGAAGTCTAACTGGGAAGGCAGAGAGAAACGTCTATTAATAAATCACTGGCTTTTCTGTTTGGACACCTGACGAGTGGCGGCTGCTTATGCAAGAAAATGCTGGCAACACTTTTGTTTATCCGTCTCCTCCACACCCACACACCACAGCCCCAGGAGTAATCTAAGTCCAGAGCTCTGTTGGAGGGTTTACCAGCACAAGCCTCTGCCCTGCTAGTGCGAACCACTGGTTGGTCAATGAGATTCTTATCCAATCATCTCCTGCCACATACCAGATCCTATAGGCCACACCTGTCTGGACATTAGGCCTGTGATCATAAGTAGCTCTAGTGCTCTCCTCGCCACATCTCTCACACACTAAATACATTTGTTAAGCTTGGACTTGACAAACATATCTCCATATGTATTGGTACATCAACATGACTGAATAGGCTGTGTGTGTGTGTAGTACATGGATATGGTCTGCCATCTCTGCCAAATTTAATGTAGGCATTTCATGTTCTTATCCGGGTGCACCTAGGACTGTGGCGTCACAAAATTGCATCAGCTGGTCATTGTCATGCAAATGACTGTCGGTCTCACGGTAATTGACCGTTAATTAACAAACTAATTTAGCATCTTCTGGCTTCCACACAGCCACTGATTCAGACCTTTGGAACATCAGGGTAGCCTAGTGGTTAGAGCGTTGGACTAGTAACCGGAAGGTTGCAAGTTCAAACCCCCGAGCTGACAAGGTACAAATCTGTCGTTCTGCCCCTGAAAATTGAAAATAAGAATTTGTTCTTAACTGATCTTGCCTAGTAAAATAAAAGGTAACATTTTTTTTTTTTAAATCTACATTTTAAAAAGTCTAATAAATCCATGTAATAGTCTACACCGTCATAATAAATCCATGTAATAGTCTACACCGTCATAATAAATCCATGTAATAGTCTACACCGTCATAATAAATCCATGTAATAGTCTACACCGTCATAATAAATCCATGTAATATAATAAATCCATGTAATAGTCTACACCGTCATAATAAATCCATGTAATAGTCTACACCGTCATAATAAATCCATGTAATAGTCTACACCGTCATAATAAATCCATGTAATAGTCTACACCGTCATAATAAATCCATTATTTTAGACAGGTCTAAAGCAACATGATATGAAGAAAATGTAGTCCATTTCAGAAGAACAGAATAACATGCTCTGAGTTGTCCTTATGTTAGGTCCTGATCTGGCTATGCCAAATGGCTGTGGGATACACTAGTTCATTTAGCAGACAAGATTTGCTTAAAATTCTGTGGCATTATTTTATAGTATTAAGAATACAATTGAACAAAGCGGAATTGAATAGAACGGATATTTTCTCTAAAGGATTTGCAGGAGCGCGCATATGCGGCTATTCTGTGTTGAGGACTTAACATAGAAATAGGTACTCCTAGATGCTTAAATGAGTTAATGTAACTTGTTGTTCTACAAACGTTGGGCTATATATGTTTTGATTTTTAATTCATTGTAAGTCAGCATGACGCGACTCTAATGATGATTTTTTAAATATTTCATTCACAATTTGACAAGCAATGCCTTGAATTTCCCGACGGCATCCCCTTTGTGTGGCCGTAATGCAACCTAAAAAAATCCATTACTTTTGCGACCAGTAGCCATTGTGCCCTTGACCCGGAGTGCTGCGTTGTGCCCTTCTCCCAGAGTACTGCGCGCTCAGAAGCACCTCACATGGCTCTCCATCACGTGATTGGGTCTTTCTCACAGGCTACAAGCGAATACCGATACATCAGGGATACAACTGCGTGCATTATTATCCAATTCCGAGGTGCATAATTGAAGGTCCCCCATAGTACAAAAGTTGACCTATTTTTTTTGTGAGAAATAAATATTCCAAACATAGTCTGGGACAGTTGTGGGATACGATAGATCCCAAATTAATTAATAGGCTATTTATTCACATAAGCACAGCAATGAGCACATGGCATTACGCTATAAGCAAATATTCCATTACTGGGAAAACACCATAATCAAAAGTGACCTTAAATGCAATTATGCATGTAATGCTTTTACTACAAAAAGGTGCATTTTTATGGCGAAAATGATCTTCCTCAAAATTGAAACGTGCTGCTTATGTTGGGCTGTACACTCTTTGTAAAGTACATATGTGCTTCATTTTAAGAAGTCATTTGGCCACTTTCGTTGTGATACAAACCTTATCAAAACATATAGGCCTACATGAGTTGTGCGACTAAGACTTTAAAAAGTCAGTGAAAATATATCATTCACAAGTGATTGGCTAATATTGTCACCCATCAGACTTTTGATTTAACCCTCCTTTTGTGTTCGTTTCATGTTGATTAATTCTGTGTTCCCGGTCCAAAATGACAGCCCCGTTTTAGCTGATTATAAATCCATAATAATCCATATATTATCACCTAAATGTTGTGTTAGATCTTTTTATCAATTTAAGTTCTTGTGAACATTACAAGTTTGAACTTATATTTGCTATTCATGGCCCGTAGGCCTCAGCGTTGAGATTGCCTGCAATGACAACAAGCTCAGTCCGATGATGCTGTGACACACCACCTCAAACCATGACGGAACCTCCACCTCCAAAATCAACCCCGCTCCAGAGTACAGGCCTCGGGGTTAAGCTCGTTCCTTCGATGATAAACGCGAATCCGACGATCACCCCTGGTGAGACAAAACTGCAACTCGTCAGTGAAGAGCACTTTTTGCCAGTCCTATCTGGTCCAGCGACAGTGGATTTGTGCTCATAGGCGACGTTGTTGCCGGTGATGTCTGGTGAGCACCTGCCTTACAACAGGCATACAAGCCCTCAGTCCAGCCTCTCTCAGCCTATTGCAGACAGTCTGAGCACTGATGGAGGGATTGTGTGTTCCTGGTGTAGCTCGGGCAGATGTTGCCATCCTGTACCTGTCCCGCAGGTGTGATGTTCGGATCTACCGATCCTGTGCAGGTTTTGTTAGATGTGGTCTGCCACTGCGAGGACAATCAGCTGTCAATCCTGTAGCACTGTCTTAGGTGTCTCACAGTACAGACATTGTAATTTATTGCCCTGGCCACATCTGCAGTCCTCATGCCTCCTTGCAGCATGCCTAAGGCACGTTCACACAGATGAGCAGGGACCCTGGGCATCTTTCTTTTGGTGTTTTTCAGTCAGTAGAAAGGCCTCTTTAGTGTCCTAACTGTGACCTTAATTACCTACCCTCTGTAAGCTGTTAGTGTCTTAACGACCGTTCTACAGGTGCATGTTCATTAATTGTTTATGGTTCATTGAACAAGCATGGGAAACAGTGTTTAAACCCTTTACAATGAAGATCTGTGAAGTTATTTGGATTTTTACAAATTATCCTTGAAAGACAGGGTCCTGAAAAAGGGATGTTTCTTTTTTTGCTGAGTTTATTAAATAAGATATGTGAAATTAGTTTGGATTTAGAATGGACCCTTATCATGCAGCTGTATCGAAAAAGGGGCAGGCGAAAAAAAAAAATGTAATCTATGCACTTAAAGAACGAATGGAGGACGCTTTTCCCCGTGGTTTATCTTCATGCCAGCCAGGTAGGCTACGCTCCTGTAGTAACGAGAGGCTACGCTCCTGTAGTAACGAGAGGCTACGCTCCTGTAGTAACGAGAGGCTACGCTCCTGTAGTAACGAGAGGCTACGCTCCTGTAGTAACGAGAGGCTACGCTCCTGTAGTAACGAGAGGCTACGCTCCTGTAGTAACGAGAGGCTACGCTCCTGTAGTAACGAGAGGCTACGCTCCTGTTGTAAAGGCTACGCTCCTGTTGTAAAGGCTACGCTCCTGTTGTAAAGGCTACGCTCCTGTTGTAAAGGCTACGCTCCTGTTGTAAAGGCTACGCTCCTGTTGTAAAGGCTATACTCCTGTTGTAAAGAGAAGCAATGTGCTTAATGTTAGGAAAGTTGAAAAATAAATAGTAAGCCTATAGAAAGCTGATGGGATCCTCATTGTTTTAAATAGAGGCCATCACTCTGTTCTCCTACAATTGCATAGCCTACAGAAATGTTGCGCAACATGAGCTCATGGGCTTTCATTAAGTGTTTGATTAGATTTTCAAGTACATTTGCATTGATGTCAGAGTGATTAGAGGGACAATAGAGTGTTGAGTACCAGGCAGTTAGGAAGTTTGGTAGGCTACTAATGACCATCAGCAACATCAGAGCTTGAAGAAGCCTAATTACCGTAACTAAACGGTCACGTGGAATTTGACTGACTTCATGACCACCGGTGTGGCGTTAATACGGTCACAGCAGAAGCCCTAGGTGCACCTTTCAAAAAGTCCATTCACTTATCAGCCATAATCAAACAGAACACATTAACTATGCTGTAATTTAATGCATGTAGTCGGTAATGTGACTGATAGATGTATGCGGAGGCCTTACATAACAGGGCTCAGTATAGGGGTTCGTCTATCTGTTGTCCTGGACCCATATCAGGACAGACCGACCACGCATCACACTAGCCAGTTCTGATACCATTCTGCCAAGGACTAAACCAGATCAATAAGGTTCCCCACAAGAAATGCCATTACTAAAATTCATACCATAGCATGACAGAATATTACATTCTGATTAGTCAAGAGGGTGTTGATTATTTTCTGAAATACGTACTGCAAAACATAATATTCAACTGGAAAATGTAAATGATGAAAGTTGCAAGTAACGAATCGTAATTCATTATTTGTAGATAATTACTCATTTGCATGACCAGATTGTCATTCGTTATGCCTGCCAATGATGTCTTAGGTACACAAGAATTATGTGACATCATCAATGGAGGCCCACATCATACCGTCTACTCTGGGGAGCTGGTCAGGGTCAGGCTGAACATCTGAGCATGTTGCCGTGGCACCTAGAAACCATGTCAACACTGCAAATCCCACTGTTGGCATGTGGCGGTTGACGTACCAGTCCAAGCTGTGCCTCCCCATCACATGGCTGGGTAAACCCACTCCACAACAGCCGCGCGCACACACACACACACACACCCTTGATGTGCACATACAGAGACACACAGAAATGTCATTGACACACACACACATACACCTTCTGCTCCAGTAGATTGACGACACAAGAGTCCCTTCAGACATCATATGGCAGCAGAGTGACAGGGCCGCAGAGTGACAGGGCCGCAGAGTGACAGGGCCGCAGAGTGACAGGGCCGCAGAGTGACAGGGCCGCAGAGTGACAGGGCAGCAGAGTGACAGGGCAGCAGAGTGACAGGGGAAGCAGACTTGTTGGACCAGTAGATTGCTGCTTCAATAACCTAACTGTGTAATGGGGTGATAGGTAAAACAAGTCCCCCTAAAGGATCACTCCATGGACATGCAACAAACGCTTATAGCAGTGGGTCCTATTCAGAATGTACTTCGTGGCCAAATCAATGCATGGCTGAATTATAAAATTGCTGCATTGCTCTAAACAGCTAATTGATGTAAAAACCATACACTCATGAATAATATACAAAAGTGTTGAGTCAAACCTCTCAATGGTGAGCGAGAATGGGACTTGAATACAAATACATGAATAAATGAGAGTCTGATGTGGGCGTGTTGGACAAGATAGATATGAACATATAGACATGAACGAGAGAAGGTGCTGCATGCAGCACAGGACAGTCACTCCCCCATTCTTCTACTGGGTTCTGGGGCAGCACAGGACAGTCACTCCCCCATTCTTCTACTGGGTTCTGGGGCAGCACAGGACAGTCACTCCCCCATTCTTCTACTGAGTTCTGGGGCAGCACAGGACAGTCACTCCCCCATTCTTCTACTGGGATCTGGGGCAGCACAGGACAGTCACTCCCCCATTCTTCTACTGGGTTCTGGGGAAGCACAGGACAGTCACTCCCCCATTCTTCTACTGGGATCTGGGGCAGCACAGGACAGTCACTCCCCCATTCTTCTACTGGGTTCTGGGGAAGCACAGGACAGTCACTCCCCCATTCTTCTACTGGGTTCTGGGGCAGCACAGGACAGTCACTCCCCCATTCTTCTACTGGGTTCTGGGGCAGCACAGGACAGTCACTCCCCCATTCTTCTACTGGGTTCTGGGGCAGCACAGGACAGTCACTCCCCCATTCTTCTACTGGGGTCTGGGCAGCACAGTCACTCTCCCATTCTTCTACTGGGGTCTGGGCAGCACAGGACAGTCACTCCCCCATTCTTCTACCGGGGTCTGGGCAGCACAGGACAGTCACTCCCCCATTCTTCTACCGGGGTCTGGGCAGCACAGGACAGTCACTCCCCCATTCTTCTACTGGGGTCTGTGCAGCACAGGACAGTCACTCCCCCATTCTTCTACTGGGTTCTGGGGCAGCACAGGACAGTCACTCCCCCATTCTTCTACTGGGTTCTGGGGCAGCACAGGACAGTCACTCCCCCATTCTTCTACTGGGTTCTGGGGCAGCACAGGACAGTCACTCCCCCATTCTTCTACTGGGTTCTGGGGCAGCACAGGACAGTCACTCCCCCATTCTTCTACTGGGTTCTGGGGCAGCACAGGACAGTCACTCCCCCATTCTTCTACTGGGGTCTGGGCAGCACAGTCACTCTCCCATTCTTCTACTGGGGTCTGGGCAGCACAGGACAGTCACTCCCCCATTCTTCTACCGGGGTCTGGGCAGCACAGGACAGTCACTCCCCCATTCTTCTACTGGGGTCTGTGCAGCACAGGACAGTCACTCCCCCATTCTTCTACTGGGGTCTGGGCAGCACAGGACAGTCACTCCCCCATTCTACTGGGTTCTGGGCAGCACAGGAGTCACTCACCCATTCTACTGGGTTCTGGTCATTTAGTGCCTGCAACGTTTTAAAAACATATTGCAATGGAAATGCCCGCTTCTTGTTGGACCCATTTCAGTCCGCTTCCATCCGTTTGGTGCCAAATGAACAGGGCCCTATATAGCTCTTCCTGTTGGCATGCGAGCAAGAAAGCGGAAGGAAGGTCATGTTCCAATATGAGGAAGCTGCAGCAGCATAATCCCCTACTTGTGTAATTCCCCTTTTAAAATGCTTCCTTCTGGTGTTTCCCCAGAGTTGATTAACCTGCTTGACTCGCCACCGAAAGATGGCAAGCAGGGAGGGCGGGCTGGAGAGCGGGGCGGGCTGGAGAGGGGGGCGGGCTGGAGAGGGGGGCGGGCTGCAACAACCGGCAGGCTACCGTTTCTAAACGGGTCACATCTGCCCAACCGTCGCCCCTTAAATCAATTTTCCCAACACTACAGCCTTTAATGTACCGCACTTTCTCCAACCCTCTCTCCCTCACAGACACCAACACTGCAGTTTCAAGGCTGCCAGTGTCATGATGTTTCAGCTGTGGGCAGTGTGACTCACCTTCCCAGGATCACCCCTGCCAAATCATGCAACATGTACACACACACCTCCACCTCTCTCCTGCAGATTAGTGTGATGGAGTATCTAAAACCAATGTAATCAAAATCCCCCCAGGGATTATTACATACTACAAACAAGGCTATACTAAAACCTTTGCTTTATGGTTCAGTTTCACTTCTAATACACCATAAGCATATTAATTATGCTACTGGAATAAGTCAATGTATTCCTCCTATGATTTAACCTTGCAATCGAGTAAGTGCCTGTAACAAAGTACAATTCAAAAGCAAGTTGTTCACTCGCCAATTTGGTTGACTTCCCCCTGTAGGGGCAAATAAAACACTCAAGTTTTGCAATAAAACAGAACTGCTTTCACTCAGAATTATTATATGCTGTCAAATTAGGCAGAACTACAGTTCCAGCTGAACTAGTTACAACTACAGCAGAACTACAGTTCCAGCTGAACTAGTTACAACTACAGCAGAACTACAGTTCCAGCTGAACTAGTTACAACTACAGCAGAGATACAGTTCCAGCTGAACTAGTTACAACTACAGCAGAGATACAGTTCCAGCTGAACTAGTTACAACTACAGCAGAGATACAGTTCCAGCTGAACTAGTTACAACTACAGCAGAGATACAGTTCCAGCTGAACTAGTTACAACTACAGCAGAGATACAGTTCCAGCTGAACTAGTTACAACTACAGCAGAGATACAGTTCCAGCTGAACTAGTTACAACTACAGCAGAGATACAGTTCCAGCTGAACTAGTTACAACTACAGCAGAGATACAGTTCCAACTGAACTAGTTACAACTACAGCAGAACTACAGTTCCAACTATTTAGAGCAGAACTACAGTTCCCATTCATCATTGGGCCAGTCAAAGGGGAATTGAGATCTCTAAACACACATTTTAATTATATAAAAGGGGGTAATGATGACTCAAGAAAATAAAAGAATACAGAAGCATTCCAGTTGATATGATACTGTGAATGAAGTCAAATATCAAACATTCATTTAATTTGATGCCTGTGTTTCATAGTCTAGTGTACCAGCAACATAATTCTTAGCTTTTTTAATAACGTCTATTTCTAAGAACGTAATATTGCTAAACGCCCAATAAACATCATTTACGATAATGGTCTTCATCAAGCGTCCTCCGCCTCTGATCAACATTAGCACCTCTGGTGAACCCAGGAAAGGACTTTCTCCTACTGAGCATAGAGATGATGATGTTGAAGAAAGAGAAGACCAAAGCAAGTGAAAGACAATAACATTGGCCTAATTACACACAGCATAAAAAAAGGCCTTTGATAATAATAATCATTCTCAACCATTCAGTTTACCCTGGTGCCATCCCCAACCCATCTCTCCCTGCTCTGTCCCAGGGGGCCGAGGGGGAGATGCCAGGATGCTCCATGGTCGTCCCGGTCACACTTTGAGAGCACATTTCTGGAAACACAACCAGACTGTCAAATGAGCATATTTTCATATGAGAAAGACATATGGTCGGCCAGGAGAATGTAGAACAAGAGAGGAGAGGAGGAATGAATGGGGCAGTCTGTCTGAAGGGGGCAAGAAGGCCTTGGATGAGAAGAAAAGGTAATCCCCCTCGGGATTAGAAGTACTACGATTTCCAGCTCATAATCTTGTCAACTGGCACTAGTCTCAAAAGGACCCTACTGCGTTTAAATAAAGTTAACAAAAATGCTATGCACTTGACAATGTAAATCCAATATACTTTGAGAGTAATAAAACAAATTAACTCTACAAAATAAATTTGTAGAGTAAAAGTGTTAACTCATTAGGTTTATGGAGGCTTTGCTTGAACAATTCAACACAAACCAAAGTTCCTCTTATAATAACAGGATGCTTCAACCTTCAACACTTCCAGTGAGGCCCTTCAACCTTCAACACTTCCAGTGAGGCCCTCAAACGGTTGTGCTCTTTGTGGACAGTAATGAGAAACTGTCAGTCTCCATTAGGTCAAACATGTCACAAAGGAGCTATACACACACACACTGCTCAAAAAAATAAAGGGAACACAAACACAATGTAACTCCAAGTCAATCACACTTCTGTGAAATCAAACTGTCCACTTAGGAAGCAACACTGATTGACAATACATTTCACATGCGGTTGTGCAAATGGAATAGACAACAGGTGGAAATTATAGGCAATTAGAAAGACACCCCCAATAAAGGAGTGGTTCTGCAGGTGGTGACCACAGACCACTTCTCAGTTCCTATGCTTCCTGGCTGATGTTTTGGTCACTTTTGAATGCTGGCGGTGCTTTCACTCTAGTGGTAGCATGAGACGGAGTCTACAACCCACACAAGTGGCTCAGGTAGTGCAGCTCATCCAGGATGGCACATCAATGCGAGCTGTGGCAAAAGGTTTGCTGTGTCCGTCAGCGTAGTGTCCAGAGCATGGAGGCGCTACCAGGAGACAGGCCAGTACATCAGGAGACATGGAGGAGGCCGTAGGAGGGCAACAACCCAGCAGCAGGACCGCTACCTCCGCCTTTGTGCAAGGAGGAGCACTGTCAGAGCCATGCAAAATGACCTCCAGCAGGCCACAAATGTGCATGTGTCTGCTAAAACGGTCAGAAACAGACTCCATGAGGGTGGTATGAGGGCCTGACGTCCACAGGTGGGGGTTGTGCTTACAGCCAAACACCGTGCAGGACGTTTGGCATTTGCCAGAGAACACCAAGATTGGCAAATTCGCCACTGGCGCCCTGTGCTATTCACAGATTAAAGCAGGTTACCACTGAGCACGTGACAGATGTGAGAGAGTCTGGAGACGCCGTGGAGAACATTCTGCTGCCTGCAACATCCTCCAGCATGACCGGTTTGGCGGTGGGTCAGTCATGGTGTGGGTTGGCATTTCTTTGGGGGCCGCACAGCCCTCCATGTGCTCGCCAGAGGTAGCCTGACTGCCATTAGGTACCGAGATGAGATCCTCAGATCCCTTATGAGACCATATGCTGGTGCGGTTGGCCCTGGGTTCCTCCTATGCAAGACAATAATAGACCTCATGTGGCTGGAGTGTGTCAGCAGTTCCTTCAAGAGGAAGGCATTGATGCTATAGACTGGCCCGTCCGTTCCCCAGACCTGAATCCAATTGAGCACATCATGTCTCGCTCCATCCACCAACAGACTGTCCAGGAGTTGGCGGATGCTTTAGTCCAATCCTGGGAGAAGATCCCTCAGGAGACCATCCGCCACCTCATCAGGAGCATGCCCAGGCGTTGTAGGGAGGTCATACAGGCACGTGGAGGCCACACACACTACTGAGCCTCATTTTGACTTTATGTTTTAAGGACATTACATCAAAGTTGGATCAGCCTGTAGTGTGGCTTTCCACTTTAATTTTGAGTGTGACTCCAATTCCAGACCTCCATGGGTTGATACATTTGATTTCCATTGATAATTTGTGTGATTTTGTTGTCAGCACATTCAACTATGTAAAGAAAAAAAGTATTTAATAAGAATATTTCATTCATTCAGATCTAGGATGTGTTATTTTAGTGTTCCCTTTATTTTTTCACATTTTTTAGCCAGTCATTACCTTCCAAAGTGTCTGTCACCTTGTGTCACCCTCCGAGTGTTTAAGGGACAACTCCCTAGAAAGTCATTTAACATGTTTAAAAGTTTTACTGATCGGACTCACAACAATATCACAGTAGAACAGAAGCTTGAGTCTGCTCATACATAAACAATATACATTTAAATGAGTTGTCGTTACCAGTGTACTGTTAAATCAATGAGAATTCATGCACACCTGAGCATTCATCACAATTTATCAAGCCAAATGCGGAACACCCTTTCAGCAATGTCAGTGGTTTCTTCTGTGTACTGCACAAAAATATATCATTCCTAGGAGGACCAAGGCTGCTCTAACATATTCAACACCTGAACTTAGAATTGGTATTTTAGTGTGTATTGCAATGCAAATGATTTAAATGGCCTTGGAGCAAACTAAACAACGCAGAATGCAGGTCAATGGACCAGAAGAACATCTCTGCATTGACCAATAAACCCTGTGTTTTAAATAGAACACTGATCAGTTACTCTTTGGGGGTTTAGGCTGGGTATCTAAAGTACTGCGAATATAAAATACATTTCATTGATTAGTGTGAAAATAGTTTTTAAGGACCTTGGCGTTACTCTGGACCCTGATCTCGCTTTTAACAAACATATCAAGAATATTTAAAGGACAGCTTTTTTCCATCTTCATAACGTTGCAAAATTAAAGAAACTTTCTGTCCAAAAATGATGCAGAAAAGCTAATCCATGCTTTTGTCACTTCTAGGTTAGACTACTGCAATGCTCTACTTTCCGGCTACCCAGATAAAGCACTAAATAAACTTCAGTTAGTGCTAAACAAGGCTGCTAGAATCTTGACAGGAACCCAAAAATTGTATCATATTACTCCAGTGCTAGCTTCTCTACACTGGCTTCCCGTTAAGGCAAGGGCTGATTTCAAGGTTTTACTGCTAACCTACAAACCATTACATGGGCTTGCTCTTACCTATCTTTCCGATTTGGTCCTGCCGTACATACCTACACGTACGCTACGGTCACAAGACACAGGCCTCCTTATTCTCCCTAGAACTTCTAAGCAAACAGCTTGAGGCAGGGCTTTCTCCTATTGAGCTCAATTTTTATGTAATGTCTGCCTATATCCTTGTGAGAGATGCAGAATCGGTCTCGACCTTTAAGTCTTTATTGAAGACTCATCTCTTCAGTAGGCAGCAGGTCCTATGATTGAGTGTAGTCTGGCCCAGGGGTGTGAAGGTGAACTGAAAGGTAATGGAGCAACTAACTACCCTTGCTGGCCGGTTCCCCTCTCTCCACTGGGATTCTCTGCCTCTAACCCTTTTATGGGGGCTGCCGTTCCATGCCGTCCCTAGGAGGGGTGCGTCAGTTGAGTGGGTTGAGTCACTGACGTCGTCTTCCTGTCCAGGTTGGCGCCCCCCCCCCCCGGGTTCGTGCCGTGGGGGAGATCTTCGTGGGCTATACTCGGCCTTGTCTCAGGGTAGTAGGTTGGTGGTTGAAGATATCCCTCTAGTGGTGTGGGGGCTGTTCTTTGGCAAAGTGGGTGGGGTTATATCCTGCCTGTATCGTCGGACAGGGCCACAGTGTCTCCCGACACTTTTTCTCTTTCTCGGAGGACCTGAGCCCTAGGACCATGCCTCAGACTACCTGGCCTGATGACTCCTTGCTGTCCCCAGACCACCTGGTCATGCTGCTGCTCCAGTTTCAACTGTTCTGCCTACGGCTATGGAACCCTGACCTGTTCACTGGACGTGCTGCCTTGACTGCTACCCGGACTTGTTGTTTTGGACTCGCTCTCTACCGCACCTGCTGTCTCTGACTGATCGGCTATGAAAAGCCAACTGACATTTACTCCTGAGGTGCTGTCCTGTTGCACCCTCTACAACCACTGTGATTATTATTATCTGACCCTGCTGGTCATCTATGAACATCTTGGCCATGTTCTGTTATAATCTCCACCCGGCACAGCCAGAAGAGGACTGGCAACCCCTCAGAGCCTGGTTCTTCTCTAGGTTTCTTCCTAGGTGCTGGCCTTTCTAGGGAGTTTTTCCTAGTCACCGTGCTTCTACATTTGCATTGCTTGCTGTTTGGGATTTTAGGCTGGGTTTCTGTACAGCATTTTGTGACATTGGACGATGTAAAAAGGGCTTTCTAAATCAATTTGATTTTCAAATAATAAATACAAATCTAGGGCCAATGTCACCCAATAGAAGACTACCTCATTAAGAACAATGACGACAGTACTATGTAGTAGTATGGAGCATACCTGGCTCTGTGCAGTTCTTCCACTCCGTCTCATTGTCGTTGTCATGTCCCATGAGCCTCCTTCCCCAATGTTCATGCTTCTCGTGTCCATTCTCCAGGATCATTCCATGGCCTGGAAGAACAAAATATATTATAAAAGGGAGGGTATCCTTGCTCATCAAAAACCATGTTACAAAGAAGCTGAGGAAACACTGAACCGAACATAACCAATGTATCTGTGAAAAAGATGCTCAAAATTCACTGAAGCATTCACAAATCAGGTCAACCATCTTAAATGTATATCTTTAAGATGCTTAACTGATAGATTTGAAACAAAATGTATATCATTTCTACCACACTTGATAATTAATCACATTGTTGGATGGAGTGGATTTAGTTCATTTCCCCCTTCCATTCAGGTTTGAATGTGTCAAAGGGTTTTAAATGGGATGAATACAAAATGAGAACGGTTTAATTCCTGATTGCTGGATGCAAATCACCCATACACACGGCCAACTTCCGACGCTTGTTGCTTTTGTTCAGTCATTTCTCAAAGGTTTTACAGAGCTTTTGAATGACATTTTAATGAGCAAATAACCCAGATTTGCAGTCATTCAGTGTTTGACCACAGTTAGATTATAGGCTCACTGATTTCAACCACCAACACAAAATTATTACAGTCCTAACCAAATGACTAAGTAAGCTTTCCCTTTGGGTAATGACTTTTGGTCAAGTCTTTGAAAGAACAGAACAGACCAACCAGACTTAAGCTTTGAGGTAAGACAATTAAGATTCGTTACAACGTCTGAATTCCATCGGAGATAAAAGCCTCAGGATGAATCCATGGAAATTGCAAGGCAAAACAAGATCGGGGTTTTTAAGCCCCTTTCTCTGTAACCTAACTAATTTGCTGTCTTGAGGCAGAATACAAAGACGTTAACCAAGCAGAGGAGCAGCTACCTTTGACTGCATTATGCTGCGAGAGAGAGGGAAAGAAATAGAGGGCGAAATCATCCTGCAACTTGGTCCAATCAGCTGGCAAGGGAGATGGACCAAGGATGCTTATCAATTGCTTTGCCATGAGCGGCTCCCCTCCGCCTCCCTGCCCTGATGTCCCAGCCACCTCTCCATTCCATCGCATCAACATCACACACACACACACCCGTCAGACCGGGGCCCTGGCTCTGTAACCACAGTCAGCCGTACTCTACCTTGTCCATCATGGAGACATACACCTCCTCCAATCAGACTGGAGGTGAGAGATGATGGAGACTCCCTCCTTGACAGAACAGAGAAGCATAACCCTTAAGTAGTCCATCACTCAATTCCCATCTATCTAGTCTATTCAGCTTGGCACTACATTAGGCCCAGACATAACCAACCCTGGAGTACTCCCATCTGAGTAAGAGAGGGGACAGAGACATAGTATGTCATGATGAATGCCTGGTTATTATTCTGATGGTGGTTCAAGAATGAGAGCAACATGGAGTGGATTCAGATGAGTTGGGGGGGGGGGGGATGAGTATAGGGGAAGTGAGTACGGGGGGTGAGGGGTTATATTGCTCTCTGATCAAACACCTGCCTCACCTCACAAAAGGTGACGATCAAGCATGTACCATGTCCCAACATGGTTGGCGTTCACACAGCATGCCCCCTCATCAAATAACCTCTTAATGGCCGACAACCACGGCACACATAAGCAACCTTGAATAAATGCTAAATAAAGCCAAGCCATTACTTTGGTCCCCAGAGAGCCTTTTGGAGATGAGCTCGTCTGCGTGATATCATTCCAGAATAATCTTTTAAGCCTTTTGTTGTTTGTAATGTAATTAATAAAAATTCCAATATATCTGTGAGCGCTGACATAAGCCTACACCACATTGTGTGACCATTTATTTGTTTCTGAGTTCAAGGGTCAGAGTGATTGACATCAGATGGACATGTTCTGCTACTGGGTATGAGGTGGAGGGTTAAAAGAATTGAGAACAAATCAGATTGTGCCCATTCCTTACCTACATGCCTACAGCAGGCAGAGAGGATGGCCTTCTAAGCTGTCTCCCCTGTGTACGTTAATATTACTCTGAATGCAAATATGTCAGGTGAATAGATTCATTTTGAAATTGGAGGATTATGTGGTGTGTGTGCGCTCCAAGCTTATTGTGTCCATCCTAAACATGGCTGCCTAATCACTTTAGGCTGATTTTGACAGCCATTGATAATTGATCTCGGGTGAAATCTCCATTCGTGTCACAACAAGATGAAGACAGTCTGAGTGACAGAGCACTTATCAGTCATACATATGATGTTCTGTTCAAAAGCCAACTTAAGGAGATACTCGTCTGTGAGATAAAACACACACACACATCTAATTTCATTCATGTTTTGTTGTCACATACAGTGCATAGATGCAGTGACATGTGTTGTTTTACAGGGTCAGTAGTACTACAGGGCCCCTGGAGCAAATCAGGGTTAAGTGCCTTGCTCAAATGCACATCTCCCGAGGTTTCACCTTGACAGCTCAGGTAGACCTACATCATCCTAATTTGTGAGGAAATCTGATTCTGTGAGCCTGTAAATGTTCACACACACCTGAGGTGAGTCCTGCATGGGGGTACATGTCCTTTGGTTGTTGGGCATGTCACACACAGAGCACACCTCTGAGCGAATAATGTATTAGCCATCGAGAGAGAGAGAGAGAGAGACACAGAGAACTCATGTTTAACCAATGTCCCAAACGAGTGTAATCTTCTACGGCCTCTGCGTAATCGTATCTCTCCAACTCCTTGCGGAACCAGGGAGCAAGATGCTGGAGAGTGGTTAAGGTGATCCAGTGTGCAATGATGTGTGAAGCCCCGGGCGAGACGCGATGATGCCAGCATTACCACAAGCCTACGCTCACTCGCTCCCTTTCTCTCAACCGCTGGGTGACTGATGATGCGCCTGGCACAGTCACATTTTGCCATAGGTTGTCAACGCTCAAACCAAAATGTCGACCAACACATAAGCAACTTTCAAATATTTGTGGGGTTCCATGATTTATCCGAGGTGATGTAGGCTGCTACATGCTTGTCAATATGTTAGCCACCGTGGCAGCTTCTCTTAGAAACGTGTCGTTGCCTCTGCGCACACTGCGGCATATGGACAGACCGACGCATACTCGAAAAATATATCAGTGTGGTTCCCTCACAATTAACAGGTACATGTGAATTATTTAATGACAGCGTGCGGAATGCCGAGACAAACATAAGCTAGGCTACAGCCACTGCGTCGACAATGAAACTAGATGCAGTTTCTCTCGACACTGGTATAAAGCAAACGTTACGCATTTTGCACTGAATAATTAAGAGTAATAACCCTGCACTATCAGTGGTTCCATCTTATCTCTCCATCGGTTTGATGCAGATAAATATATGGCAATGCGGGGGGGCGCACCATACATTTTTGGACTGAATGTTCCGCTTGCATGTCCTTGAAAATGTATTTTTTATGACCGTGGCGAAATTCAATTCTCGGTAGACTATATAGTTAATGGCTAGCTGGTTATAGGGTGCACCATTACACTGCAGAATTCTCAGCTGTTCCGCTTCGTCCTCCCTGCCCCGCGTTTATCAGCAGTTTCCACGGCTCACACTCACCTGTCTTTGTCAGAAGTGCTGACATGCTCCACGCCATGAAGAGGACACTGCAGAGAAAACACACTTGCACGAAAAGCATCTCTCTCCTCTTGCGAACTTTGAAAATCTTTGCGATTATGGTCTTTTTCGAGACGCTCTTGTTCTCGTCCTGGTCCATGGCTGCAGCTCGGCCAAACCGTGACTTTTCGTCCTTGCCTCACTGCAGACGGGAGAGACCGAAGGAATTGCCCGTTTTCGCAGCTTCACATAGAATAGGCTCGGGACGCGGTCCTCATTTGAAGTGCCCCGAGCGCAGATGGGAAGTGGTGGAGCGGACGGTTTGCACGTGCCGCCGAGACAAGGCTGTTCAGCTGTTTGATTGCTAGAACAGCGCGTGAAAATTCCGTGCCTGCACAACAGGTAATGAATGACACAGGGCGGGCAATTCCGATGGTCTCTAGTCAATTCAGCATTCCCTCGCAAATCCCAGATTCTGCCCTTTAAATTTTAGCAAATAAGATTCCATTTCATTTGAAACGAATTATATCACTGGTTGCCTTCAAATTAGCACAAAATCGACTACTGAATATCAATTTAAATCATCCTCTTCAATGAAATGATTAAACTGGATGTGGCTGCAGAACTAGGTTACACGCACCAACTGCGTTCTGCCGCCGCATATTAATTGCAACCAATCTGATTTCATCAAGGTTCGCCTAATTGTTACATTCGTGAAGCAAAGTCATGTCACCTCGGTATGGCACCTCCCCTTAACTTCCTAGTGCAGAAGAATAGACCCGCAGATGATGAAACAATCATTAACTCCGTCGTTCCAGGTGTAGTCTTCTTGTACAGTTTTTGGTTGTTATGATAACACTTCGCCGGATTCTGCCAACTGCAACTTTTCCGAGGGTGTCATGCGCAGACACGTGATAGTGTGCAACAATAGATCATTCTCTCGTAGAGAGCTCGGTTACAACTGAACTGAAAACAACTGGACCATCATGCCAGCCGGGTATCGATCACTCTGAACGATAACACCTCTTATTTGACCACACATTATTCGCAGGTTGCCGCTGAGGCTAAATAGATTTGGATCAGTGGGGATGAGGTGAGGCAAGCCATATCATGCTACGGAAGAGATACCCAGACCCTTAGAGTGCTGCAGTATTGGAGAAACGCAATCTAATATCTGTCTGCATCCTTCCTGAGCATACACCCTTTAAAAACTGACTGACCCTGCTTACTGGGATATTCACAGTTTGATATACCTGTATGAAATTGAGGTGAAAGATCCCATAGCTCCGAGGTACCAATATACCTGGTTGTACCCTCACCTTGAATTATATTCTCACAATCCCCAAATTTGGTCTAGACTTTGGGGTTTATACATGGCTCTATCCTGCTGAGCAAGAATGCATGCAAATCAGAATGCACAATTGAGTGCCTGGAGGAAAACGTTAACACTGGCATTTCAATGGGCTTAATAATAGTGTCAAAGTAGCCTATTTCATACAGTGTTGTGTATATAGTTCTATGCCAGTGAAGTATGACGAATATAAAGTATGGGTAGCTGCTTTAGCTATGTGCCTTTGTGACGATTGAGGTAAGGACAAGTCATTATCGTGTATCTCTCGATGGACGTGTTATCACCTTATGCTCACCTTGTGCGAGAGGTGGCCCTAGTGCACCTACTTCCCATGTAAATATATGGAGGTGTCAATATCTGTGACATTTAATAATTTGAAGAAAGTCTATATAAAGGGTTGTGTGTGTCTGTGGCTCTACTTCCTTGCACCTATGTGTGTGTCAACGGGTACACAGTGGTGTCGCTGTGACTGCTGCATGGGCCCTCAGCTCTGCTGCTTGTTTCGCTCTGTGGGGCCGCATCTCCAGATCTCCACTGCAGCAGTCGTGTGCAGAGGCCACCCCCATTAACCAGTCTATTAACCAGTTATATTTATAGACTTCCCCTGCAATAATTAACTCCATTCCCATTGTTGAACTTTTAATAGCTTGCCTTGTTCAATTAAATGTTGATGACTTTCCCACTAATGAAGTATGACATACTTGAGTGCCACCAATGTAGCCCACCGTTACAAATCAAACACACACCTGTTTCATAACAATATACCGCTGTAGACCGTAGCCCTGAGAAGGTGCTGTGGGACAGAGATTGCTCCAAACCCCTCAGGTCACCTTAACTGACAAGATAACATGCAGGAGAGGAGATGCCGCATGCACCAATCTGCAGGGTGCAGGTTGATAAGTCAGTAAGCAGCCTGTCAAAAAGCAGCCTGCACCAGAGACTCTTGGTTCGCGTCCAGGCTCTGTCGTAACCGGCCCTGACTGGGAGGTCCGTGGGGCGACGCACAATTGGCCTAGCGTCGTCCGGGTTAGGGAGGGTTTGGCTGGTAGGGATATCCTTGTCTCATCGCGCACCAGCGACTCCTGTGGCGGGCCGGGCGCAGTGCGCTCTAACCAAGGTTGCCAGGTGCACAGTGTTTCCTCCGACTCATTGGATGTGTGCTGTGTTAAGAAGCAGTGCAGCTTGGTTGGGTTGTGTATCGGAGGACGCATGACCTTCAACCTTTGTCTCTCCCGAGCCGGTACGGGAGTTGTAGCGATGAGACAAGATAGTAGCTACTAAACAATTGGATACCACGAAATTGGGGAGAAAAAGGGCCAAAAAAACACACACAAAAAGCAGCCTGCCAAAAAAAAAACTGCCTTTCGGAAAACCAGCCTGTTTAAAACCAGCCTGTCAGAAAACCAGCCTGTTAGAAACCAGCCTATCAGAAAACCAGCCTGTCAGAAAACAGCCTGTTAGAAAACAGCCTGTCATAAAAACAGCCTGTTAGAAAACAGCCTGTCAGAAAACCAGCCTGTTAGAAAAACAGCCTGTTAGAAACCAGCCTGTCAGAAAACCAGCTTGTTAGAAACCCAGCTTGTTAGAAATCAGCCTGTCAGAAAACCAGCCTGTCAGGAATCAGCCTGTCAGAAAACCAGCCTGTTAGAAACCAGCCTGTCAGAAAACCAGCCTGTCAGAAATCCAGCCAGTCATCTTCCGCCGGGCCCGCCCACTTAGCAAAAAAAAGCAAAACACCAAGGAGGATATAGAGGTCAGGGCACTTGCCTCATAATCTCCAGTGGACCTGCATTATGTCAGGACAGGTCACCAGTTTGTTAAAAACGACCTCCATACCTCACTCACTGTGCAGTTAGGGATGTACTGCAGTACCATTGATGCTTTCTGAGGGGCCTGTGTCTGTGTGTCGGCTGGTCATGTGGATAGAAGGCGTCTTTGTCATTAGGGAGGGCTTTTTAATCTGGCCCCAGGTCTTGTCTTCATCCTGTAGGCTGCAGCTTGGGTCCCCAGCCACACACATACACACACACAACATGTGTGACACGCCCCGCGCCCATGCCAAAGGATTAGTCCCCCAGGCCGCGGCCCACACGGAAGGCAGGCAATCGGGGAGCCTTGCCAGGGCCTGCTTACAGGGTTTTATCCACTGTTCTACACTCCCTGGCCTCTCCCTGGTCATTTCAAAGCTATACACACATTGCCTGCCTGCCTGCTCCCTCCTGCTCCTTCTGTGGGAGCCATCGCAGTGCCACAGACCTGCAGCAGAGAAACACAGAGAGAGAGAGAGAGAGAGAGCAGTGTGCGTATGTGCGTGCGTGTACGTGGACTGCTGTGGCCAAACAACTTACGATGCAAAAGCAAAAAAAGCACTAATCTCATTGGAGGAAAGGTTTTTAATAGGGACGAGCAGGTTGTCAGAGTAAACAATCAGTCTAGTGTGGTTGCCTGTTGCTGGGAATAAATGGCAAGCCATGTGTCATGTTCTTCTCCAACGAAGACAAGTGTCGAGGGCTTTAACAATGGACCGTGTGACACATAACAATTGGTGTGTTCAACCTAGCGACAGTTTCTCCCGCTGTGTCCATCAGCATTGGGGTGATTCATGCCCCGCTATTCACAATTCAAATGAGCAATGTCTGCATCTCTGCATTGTCATGCTACATAACTTGTTTGTATTCTAAAGTTGTTAGCAGGCATTATGTAAGTGGGGTGGGGTGGGGGGGGGGGCAATTGAATGGGTTCAGATGTGCAGTTGCTAGGCTGAGCTGGGATATCCAATCAGTTGCTAGCCTGAGCTGGGATATCCAATCAGTTGTTAGCCTGAGCTGGGATATCCAATCAGTTGCTAGGCTGAGCTGGGATATCCAATCAGTTGCTAGGCTGAGCTGGGATATCCAATCAGTTGCTAGGCTGAGCTGGGATATCCAATCAGTTGCTAGGCTGAGCTGGTATATCCAATCAGTTGCTAAGCTGATCTGAGATATCCAATCTGTTGCTAGGCTGAGCTGGTATATCCAATCTGTTGCTAGGCTGAGCTGGTATATCCAATCTGTTGCTAGGCTGAGCTGGTATATCCAATCAGTTGCTAGGCTGATCTGAGATATCCAATCAGTTGCTAGGCTGAGCTGGGATATCCAATACTATACATGGTACACAACGATGCTGTACTGTGCTATTTGTGGCATCCGTTCAGGTGGGGAAAGTTGGGGGAACATTAGCACATGGGAAACCATCAGTAAAAAAAGGTCAGTCCTGGCTTCTGCGTTGCATTGTGCTATTAATACAGAACCGGAGACTAGCGGATTAGCGTCCCTCGGACTCCCCTCCCTCTCTCCTCCACCAGCTCCTGAACAATTAGCTAAACATTGGTTACAATGCCAGCAGGGCATTAATGCAAGGTGTCAGACTTCCTCCTGCAGCTCCCACTGTCACCCAGGCCTCCTCTCCTCCCTCATCCTCTCCTCTTCCCACCTCTCCTGTCCTCTAGAGATGGACACGTATGCTCGCTCAGCTTTCTGCGTGTTACTGGTGAATCTGCCACTCTCAAAGGAGAGTCCCTGGGGAAGCTCAACATTTACTCCTCGCAAAAACCTCAGTTAGCTGCAGGAAAAATAAAATATTCATCCTGGAGGTGGAGCGTTGGTTCTGTGGCAGCACTGCAGGTGTGTTTGTATGCCTGGTCGGGTGGGAAGAGTAAACATCAGGGAGAGAGAAGCTGCAGAGAGCCTAATAACATATGCATTCTGGAGCCAACAGTCATCTCCACTATGACTGACTGACGTCATCTCCACTATAACTGACTGACTGATGTCATCTCCACTATAACTGATGTCATCTCCACTATGACTGACTGACTGATGTCATCTCCACTGTAACTTACTGACTGACTGATGTCATCTCCACTATGACTGACTGACTGATGTCATCTCCACTGTAACTTACTGACTGACTGATGTCATCTCCACTATAACTGATGTCATCTCCACTATGACTGACTGACTGATGTCATCTCCACTATAACTTACTGACTGACTGATGTCATCTCCACTATGACTGACTGACTGACTGATGTCATCTCCACTATGACTGACTGACTGACTGATGTCATCTCCACTATGACTGTCTGACTGACTGATGTCATCTCCACTAAGGCTGACTGACTGATGTCATCTCCACTATGACTGACTGACTGATGTCATCTCCACTATGACTGACTGACTGACTGATGTCATCTCCACTATGACTGACTGACTGACTGACTGATGTCATCTCCACTATAACTTACTGACTGACTGATGTCATCTCCAATATGACTGACTGACTGACTGATGTCATCTCCACTATGACTGACTGACTGACTGACTGATGTCATCTCCACTATAACTTACTGACTAACTGATGTCATCTCCACTATGACTGACTGATGTCATCTACACTATAACTTACTGACTGACTGATGTCATCTCCACTATGACTGACTGACTGACTGATGTCATCTCCACTATGACTGACTGACTGACTGATGTCATCTCCACTATAACTTACTGACTGACTGATGTCATCTCCACTATGAGTGACTGACTGACTGACTGACTGATGTCATCTCCACTATGACTGACTGACTGATGTCATCTCCACTAAGGCTGACTGACTGATGTCATCTCCACTATGACTGACTGACTGATGTCATCTCCACTATGACTTACTGACTGACTGATGTCATCTCCACTATGACTTACTGACTGAAGTCAACTC
Source organism: Oncorhynchus nerka (assembly GCF_034236695.1). Lineage (NCBI taxonomy): Eukaryota > Metazoa > Chordata > Actinopteri > Salmoniformes > Salmonidae > Oncorhynchus > Oncorhynchus nerka. Next base: position 15,433,386 of record NC_088408.1, read on the forward strand.
CACTATGAGTGACTGACTGATGTAATCTCCACTATGAGTGACTAACTGATGTCATCTCCACTATGACTTACTGACTGACTGACTGATGTCATCTCCACTATGACTTACTGACTGACTGATGTCATCTCCACTATGACTTACTGACTGAAGTCAACTCCACTATGAGTGACTGACTGATGTAATCTCCACTATGAGTGACTAACTGATGTCATCTCCACTATGACTTACTGACTGACTGACTGATGTCATCTCCACTATGACTTACTGACTGACTGATGTCATCTCCCCTATAACTTACTGACTGACTGATGTCATCTCCACTATAACTGATGTCATCTCCACTATGACTGACTGATGTCATCTCCACTATAACTTACTGACTGACTGATGTCATCTCCACTATGACTGACTGACTGACTGATGTCATCTCCACTATGACTGTCTGACTGACTGATGTCATCTCCACTAAGGCTGACTGACTGATGTCATCTCCACTATGACTGACTGACTGATGTCATCTCCACTATGACTGACTGACTGACTGATGTCATCTCCACTATGACTGACTGACTGACTGACTGATGTCATCTCCACTATAACTTACTGACTGACTGATGTCATCTCCAATATGACTGACTGACTGACTGATGTCATCTCCACTATGACTGACTGACTGACTGACTGATGTCATCTCCACTATAACTTACTGACTAACTGATGTCATCTCCACTATGACTGACTGACTGACTGATGTCATCTACACTATAACTTACTGACTGACTGATGTCATCTCCACTATGACTGACTGACTGACTGATGTCATCTCCACTATGACTGACTGACTGACTGATGTCATCTCCACTATAACTTACTGACTGACTGATGTCATCTCCACTATGAGTGACTGACTGACTGACTGACTGATGTCATCTCCACTATGACTGACTGACTGATGTCATCTCCACTAAGGCTGACTGACTGATGTCATCTCCACTATGACTGACTGACTGATGTCATCTCCACTATGACTTACTGACTGACTGATGTCATCTCCACTATGACTTACTGACTGAAGTCAACTCCACTATGAGTGACTGACTGATGTAATCTCCACTATGAGTGACTAACTGATGTCATCTCCACTATGACTTACTGACTGACTGACTGATGTCATCTCCACTATGACTTACTGACTGACTGATGTCATCTCCACTATGACTTACTGACTGAAGTCAACTCCACTATGAGTGACTGACTGATGTAATCTCCACTATGAGTGACTAACTGATGTCATCTCCACTATGACTTACTGACTGACTGACTGATGTCATCTCCACTATGACTTACTGACTGACTGATGTCATCTCCCCTATAACTTACTGACTGACTGATGTCTTCTCCACTATGACTGTCTGACTGACTGATGTCATCTCCACTAAGACTGACTGACTGATGTCATGTCCACTAAGACTGACTGACTGATGTCATCTCCACTAAGACTGACTGACTGATGTCATCTCCACTAAGACTGACTGACTGATGTCATCTCCACTAAGACTGACTGACTGATGTCATCTCCACTAAGACTGACTGACTGATGTCATGTCCACTAAGACTGACTGACTGATGTCATCTCCACTATCACTGACTGACTGATGTCATCTCCACTATGACTGACTGACTGATGTCATCTCCACTATGACTGACTGACTGATGTCATCTCCACTATGACTGACTGACTTACTGATGTCATCTCCACTATAACTTACTGACTGACTGATGTCATCTCCACTATAACAGACTGACTGACTGATGTCATCTCCACTATAACAGACTGACTGATGTCATCTCCACTATAACTTACTGACTGACTGATGTCATCTCCACTATAACAGACTGACTGACATGTCATCTCCACTATGACTGACTGACTGACTGACTGATGTAATCTCCACTATAACTTATTGACTGACTGATGTCATCTCCACTATAACAGACTGACTGACATGTCATCTCCACTATGACTGACTGACTGATGTCATCTCCACTATGACTGACTGACTGACTGACTGATGTCATCTCCACTATGACTGACTGATGTCATCTCCACTATAACTTACTGACTGACTGATGTCATCTCCACTATGACTGACTGACTGACTGACTGATGTCATCTCCACTATGACTGACTGATGTCATCTCCACTATAACTTACTGACTGACTGATGTCATCTCCACTATGACTGACTGACTGATGTCATCTCCACTATGACTGACTGACTGATGTCATCTCCACTATGACTGACTGATGTCATCTCCACTATGACTGACTGACTGATGTCATCTCCACTATGACTGACTGACTGATGTCATCTCCACTATGACTGACTGACTGATGTCATCTCCACGATGACTGACTGACTGATGTCATCTCCACTATGACTGACTGATGTCATCTCCACTATAACAGACTGACTGATGTCATCTCCACTATAACTTACTGACTGACTGATGTCATCTCCACTATAACAGACTGACTGACTGATGTCATCTCCACTATGACTGACTGACTGACTGACTGATGTCATCTCCACTATAACTTACTGACTGACTGATGTCATCTCCACTATAACAGACTGACTGACATGTCATCTCCACTATGACTGACTGACTGATGTCATCTCCACTAAGACTGACTGACTGATGTCATCTCCACTATGACTGACTGACTGATGTCATCTCCACTATGACTGACTGACTAATGTCATCTCCACTATGACTGACTGACTGACTGACTGATGTCATCTCCACTATGACTGACTGATGTCATCTCCACTATAACTTACTGACTGACTGATGTCATCTCCACTATGTCTGACTGACTGATGTCATCTCCACTATGACTGACTGACTGATGTCATCTCCACTATGACTGACTGACTGATGTCATCTCCACTATGACTGACTGACTGATGTCATCTCCACTATGACTGACTGATGTCATCTCCACTATGACTGACTGACTGATGTCATCTCCACTATGACTGACTGACTGATGTCATCTCCACTATGACTGACTGACTGATGTCATCTCCACGATGACTGACTGACTGATGTCATCTCCACGATGACTGACTGACTGATGTCATCTCCACTATGACTGACTGATGTCATCTCCACTATGACTGACTGACTGATGTCATCTCCACTATGACTGACTGACTGATGTCATCTCCACTATGACTGACTGACTGATGTCATCTCCACGATGACTGACTGACTGATGTCATCTCCACTATGACTGACTGATGTCATCTCCACTATGACTGACTGACTGATGTCATCTCCACTATGACTGACTGATATCATGTCCACTATGACTGACTGATGTCATCTCCACTATGACTGACTGACTGATGTCATGTCCACTATGACTGACTGACTGACTGATGTCATGTCCACTATGACTGACTGACTGATGTCATCTCCACTATGACTGACTGACTGACTGATGTCATGTCCACTATGACTGACTGACTGATGTCATCTCCACTATGACTTACTGACTGACTGATGTCATCTCCACTATAACTGATGTCATGTCCACTATGACTGACTGACTGATGTCATCTCCACTATGACTGACTGACTGACTGACTGATGTCATCTCCACTATAACTTACTGACTGACTGATGTCATCTCCACTATAACAGACTGACTGACATGTCATCTCCACTATGACTGACTGACTGATGTCATCTCCACTAAGACTGACTGACTGATGTCATCTCCACTATGACTGACTGACTGATGTCATCTCCACTATGACTGACTGACTAATGTCATCTCCACTATGACTGACTGACTGACTGACTGACTGATGTCATCTCCACTATGACTGACTGATGTCATCTCCACTATAACTTACTGACTGACTGATGTCATCTCCACTATGACTGACTGACTGATGTCATCTCCACTATGACTGACTGACTGATGTCATCTCCACTATGACTGACTGACTGATGTCATCTCCACTATGACTGACTGACTGATGTCATCTCCACTATGACTGACTGATGTCATCTCCACTATGACTGACTGACTGATGTCATCTCCACTATGACTGACTGACTGATGTCATCTCCACTATGACTGACTGACTGATGTCATCTCCACGATGACTGACTGACTGATGTCATCTCCACTATGACTGACTGACTGATGTCATCTCCACTATGACTGACTGATGTCATCTCCACTATGACTGACTGACTGATGTCATCTCCACTATGACTGACTGACTGATGTCATCTCCACTATGACTGACTGACTGATGTCATCTCCACGATGACTGACTGACTGATGTCATCTCCACTATGACTGACTGATGTCATCTCCACTATAACAGACTGACTGATGTCATCTCCACTATAACTTACTGACTGACTGATGTCATCTCCACTATAACAGACTGACTGACTGATGTCATCTCCACTATGACTGACTGACTGACTGACTGATGTCATCTCCACTATAACTTACTGACTGACTGATGTCATCTCCACTATAACAGACTGACTGACATGTCATCTCCACTATGACTGACTGACTGATGTCATCTCCACTAAGACTGACTGACTGATGTCATCTCCACTATGACTGACTGACTGATGTCATCTCCACTATGACTGACTGACTAATGTCATCTCCACTATGACTGACTGACTGACTGACTGATGTCATCTCCACTATGACTGACTGATGTCATCTCCACTATAACTTACTGACTGACTGATGTCATCTCCACTATGTCTGACTGACTGATGTCATCTCCACTATGACTGACTGACTGATGTCATCTCCACTATGACTGACTGACTGATGTCATCTCCACTATGACTGACTGACTGATGTCATCTCCACTATGACTGACTGATGTCATCTCCACTATGACTGACTGACTGATGTCATCTCCACTATGACTGACTGACTGATGTCATCTCCACTATGACTGACTGACTGATGTCATCTCCACGATGACTGACTGACTGATGTCATCTCCACGATGACTGACTGACTGATGTCATCTCCACTATGACTGACTGATGTCATCTCCACTATGACTGACTGACTGATGTCATCTCCACTATGACTGACTGACTGATGTCATCTCCACTATGACTGACTGACTGATGTCATCTCCACGATGACTGACTGACTGATGTCATCTCCACTATGACTGACTGATGTCATCTCCACTATGACTGACTGACTGATGTCATCTCCACTATGACTGACTGATATCATGTCCACTATGACTGACTGATGTCATCTCCACTATGACTGACTGACTGATGTCATGTCCACTATGACTGACTGACTGACTGATGTCATGTCCACTATGACTGACTGACTGATGTCATCTCCACTATGACTGACTGACTGACTGATGTCATGTCCACTATGACTGACTGACTGATGTCATCTCCACTATAACTTACTGACTGACTGATGTCATCTCCACTATAACAGACTGACTGACATGTCATCTCCACTATGACTGACTGACTGATGTCATCTCCACTAAGACTGACTGACTGATGTCATCTCCACTATGACTGACTGACTGATGTCATCTCCACTATGACTGACTGACTAATGTCATCTCCACTATGACTGACTGACTGACTGACTGACTGATGTCATCTCCACTATGACTGACTGATGTCATCTCCACTATAACTTACTGACTGACTGATGTCATCTCCACTATGACTGACTGACTGATGTCATCTCCACTATGACTGACTGACTGATGTCATCTCCACTATGACTGACTGACTGATGTCATCTCCACTATGACTGACTGACTGATGTCATCTCCACTATGACTGACTGATGTCATCTCCACTATGACTGACTGACTGATGTCATCTCCACTATGACTGACTGACTGATGTCATCTCCACTATGACTGACTGACTGATGTCATCTCCACGATGACTGACTGACTGATGTCATCTCCACTATGACTGACTGATGTCATCTCCACTATGACTGACTGATGTCATCTCCACTATGACTGACTGACTGATGTCATCTCCACTATGACTGACTGACTGATGTCATCTCCACTATGACTGACTGACTGATGTCATCTCCACGATGACTGACTGACTGATGTCATCTCCACTATGACTGACTGATGTCATCTCCACTATGACTGACTGACTGATGTCATCTCCACTATGACTGACTGATATCATGTCCACTATGACTGACTGATGTCATCTCCACTATGACTGACTGACTGATGTCATGTCCACTATGACTGACTGACTGATGTCATCTCCACTATGACTGACTGACTGACTGATGTCATGTCCACTATGACTGACTGACTGATGTCATCTCCACTATGACTGACTGACTGACTGATGTCATGTCCACTATGACTGACTGACTGATGTCATCTCCACTATGACTTACTGACTGACTGATGTCATCTCCACTATAACTGATGTCATGTCCACTATGACTGACTGACTGATGTCATCTCCACTATGACTGACTGACTGACTGACTGATGTCATCTCCACTATGACTGACTGACTGACTGACTGATGTCATCTCCACTATGACTTACTGACTGACTGATGTCATCTCCACTATGACTGACTGACTGATGTCATGTCCACTATGACTGACTGATGTCATCTCCACTATGACTGACTGACTGATGTCATCTCCACTATGACTGACTGACTGACTGATGTCATCTCCACTATGACTGACTGACTGATGTCATCTCCATAACAAGTGGACACAATCATCCACTGAGTGTTACCTCTGATACAGACAGGCCAGGCAAACACAATTTTCCCAGAAGAGATGTATCTCTTTCCAAATACAAGTAGATATTTTCTGCTGGCTGTTGCCATGACATATTGGCAAACGTCACCTGTTCCACTACGAAGAATATCCTTGAAATGGACGGAAAAGACAAGCAGTGTATAATTCCCTGATTTCCGGTGCTTATCTTTGGCTGGAACTTAACAACCGATGGCGTAGAATGTGGATTCATCTTGACTTTAGGCACATTTTGAGTTCTGAAAACATCTGACCAGCTTTTATTTCGGAGTGAAGTGTCCCTTTAAACTCTGGTCTACTTCCTGACCTGCCCACATTCTGTCTAGTGAAAGCACTCATCCTTCATACCACTGCAGCACTTTACAGTCTTTACAAAATATCACCTTGGTGCTCCAGGCCCAATGACACTCCAGTCATTTTGCTGTTTCAAATGATCTTATTCATTTGGACAAAAGCCCTAGCAGTACTTGACGAGATTGAACTACGTATTTTTTTTTACTGTAAAATGGGGCAATATTTCCAAGGTTTCTCATTCCGCCCGTAGTTCAGACGATGGGGCTATCTCGGCAAGGGCACGGGCCATTTGTAATGAGCCTCACGTAAATAACTTCATTATTCTTCTGACTGCCGAGCAGCAAGGAAGGAAGGCAGGCAAAGGAAAGAGCAACCCTTTCCCCTTGCAAAGCACTGCAAATAATCCCATTGAGACAGACCACAAAGGTCATTCCTGCAGTCCACCAAGCCCATTTATTCTGGGAAGATCACATCAGAGTTGCAGAGACAGGATCCAAAATATGATGTAGCTTGACTGGGAAACTGATACGACAAAGGAGGGAGTGGAGAGGTTCCCTGAGGTAGGACCACTCTATAAGGGCTGGGGTGATGCAATAAAGCCAACGAGCCGCAAGGCTTTTTTTAATACGACTTCATCAGTCGCTGCCAACTAGGCTTGATACCTGCCTGGTGTGGTAATCGAGCAGTTGGAGCGTTGGGCTAGTAACCAAAAGGTTGCTGGTTCAAATACCTGGGCCTACAAGGTCAAAGCTCCAGGGATGCTGTACTAATATGGCTGACCCAAGTGACACCATATTCCCTACATAGTGCACTACTTTTAAACACTGTCAGAATACCAAATGACACACCATACCTACATAGTATATTAGTTTTGATCAGAGCCCAGAGGGCCCTGGTTAAAAGTAGTGTACTATATAGGGAATAGGGTGCCGTTTGAGATGCACACTGAACCCTTTCAGCCCTACTCCTCTCATCACCAGCAGCTATTTTCACAGCATTGTCAGGCATGTCAAATCAGATAGTGCTCTTTCCCACTGACGCAAGCTGATTAGGATGAGCCGGAGAGCCAGGTCTCATTCTGCTGACTCTAGCTGTAACTACATGACAGTGGGAGCTAGCGCTAGCTGTTTGCTACGGGCGGAAACTGCCCTCATCCAGCTAGCATCGCTTCAGGTAACGCACACCAACTGTTCCAGTTGGTTTTGAATTGGAAAATATTCTGCCCCGTCTTTTTGCCAAGAACAACTCTCTTTCATGATTTAGGCTAGGGTAATATCCAGGCAGTCACACATGCACAAACGATCAGCTGTATCTCATCCATAGCTCCATCATCTCTATTACCCTTTGTCCTCCATCCACAAATGCACACTAACAACAAAAAGCACCATTGTCTTATCACAAAGGCAACATGGCAGCTGCCTGTATGATTGGCCCCTGGGATAATCTGGCAGAGAGCCGCCTGCCTTTGTGGATGGATTTGTGCTCACAGAGATCGCCTACCTTGCATTGTAGGCCGGTGTGAGGAGCAGATTGCGTAAGAGGATCACCACAGTAACTGTGTAATTCAGAGGATGCTCAGCCCATTGCATCCTCTGCTACCCCAGCCATGCATCCCCAAGCCAGCCCCTCCATGTTTGTTTTACTAGTGAGTGTGCATGACTGGCTCCCCTGCTGAAGACCATTACCACAGGAAGACGCTGGCACGGGAGGATTACCCAGCCCCATGGAGTCGAGGGGGAATTAGAGATCTAGAGACGGAGGGAGAGAATGGGGGGGTGGGGAGGGAGAAGCAGATCCCTTCTCCTCATACCCGCATGCAGGAAACCAGGGGTGTTTCACACCCACATGAAACTGTTCATACCTTCTGGAGCCTAGTCAATGAAAGCTGGAATGGACATTGTGGGATTTTGCTTTGTGTGTCTGTGACATATGTTATGTTTAGAACATTCTGTTTCCTAGAAATCCACTCCTCTTTCACATTATTCCATTGATGTCACTGGCAGCATTACGTGGTCAGCCTTGTGGGGGGAGGGAGGTTGAGAGAGAGAGAGAGGATTTTCACTCTGGTCCTCCCACCACATGGTGCTCGGGAATCAGGAACACAACAACGACTTGACTAATTTAACCTGATCTCAGGATAGATTATAAGGGAACTTGTTGAATGCGGGAGAAAGGGCATTCGTCCCAAATGGCAGCCTATTTCTGACTTTTACAAGGGCCCATACTGCTCTGGTCAAATGTAGTGCACTATATAGGAAATAGGGCACCATTTGGGAAACACTCAGGGGGCAAAACCCACAGGTCTCCTCCCTGGCTCCAGGGGACAGAGTGGGGCCTTAGTGGACCGAGGTGGCAGAGCGACTCATGATGTCCCATGGCCACGCTAGGCAGGCTTAGCTACTCGTTACATTAAAACAGGGGCTTCTGTGACAGAGTCAGCATTATGAAAGCTAAGAGGATTACGCTGATGGACATTTCTGGCGTTCTCGCCGTCAATTATCAAAATGAAAAGCAGTGACTGGGCAGGCCTGGCATGCCCTGCGGCACAGAAGAGCCTCTATCTCTCTCGGTCTGTCTGTCTGTCTTGTTTTCTCTGTTTATCTCTATCCCATTCTCTCCGTCACAGAAGGGGTTACTGACGTTCACAAGTTTTTTTGTGTGTTTGCCTGTGCCATGGATTATAAAAAAGGGCATTTAAATTTTAATGTTTCTAAAGTGCAAAACTGTATGTTACGTAACTGTACTGTATAAAACTGTCCTAGTCGCACGTCAGTGGGCCAGACATCCATGCTGCTCATGCCTATAACTCCCTCCATCCATGATCCCTCTCTCAGCCCACCCTGACTAGTGTGTTTGTGGCCCACCGTCCTCTGACTGGCCGCGGGGTCATGCGTGGGGCGTTCTACTAGCAGACATGGACGTTGATGCGACGTCATGGAGTGTGTATAGTGTGTGAGGTAGGGTGGTGCTTTGTTGTGGTGGGTAGAGCCACGGCAGTGACCATGTGGTAGTAAGGCTTGGGCCCACCCTGGGGATTAGCACAATGCTGCCTGTGAACGTAATCAGCCGATACCATGTGCCCCCACTGCTGCAGCAGCGGACATCAGCCAATGACGAGCCCCGACCAAGCAGTCACAACACTGACACCCTCACACACGGTGGTGTCTGAAATGGCACCCTCCTCCCTTTATAGTGCGCTACTTTTTAGCATAGTACTAAAAGAAGTGCACTTTAAAGGAATTAGGGTGCCCTTTAGGCCTACTGTGCACACACACACTACAATGGGTAATTCAAACTTCACAGGGATAACAACATTGACCTTATATGTGGATTACAAAAATTAACACAAACCAGCGAGCCATTTTAAAATCCATTTTTACTTTTCTCGGTCTCATAATAAACCTGATTTCAGTTACCTGAAATACAAGCATGAGAGAATGGACTATTCTAGCGTGTTATGTACATGACAGTGCATTATGCTAATTTACCAAGATATTACTGCAGGGACAATGTCATCTCTAACCCTGGAATTGCTGCTGTGTGAACACACTTGATAAAGGGAATCTGAGGCAGACAGAATGGATGAAACATGGCTCCATCTGGTGGTGTCATACTGTAACTGCAGCAGTACAATTTAGTAAAGCCCCTGTAATGGTACTTGCTTACATACGGCAATTTCATTTCAATTCCATTTAATCAACTCAGGAAGTAAAAATGAAAATAAACAAAAAAAAACAATTTAAAAAATGGACCTCATTGAACCATGGTTCACTTCCTGAATTGACCCCAACCCTGCCGACAGCGTATACACATCTCGTTCCCCTCTCTCGACCCACGGAAAAATATATAGGAAACAAACATTTATTTGTTCAGAAAAGGGAATTTAAAGGTCCAATATGCAGTAATTGAGTCACAATTTCCTGGTTGCTAAAATTCTAATAGTTCTCCTAATCTCAGTTTGTGGGACAAAACAAACAATGTATACTGTAGAGAATCATTGTACCATCTAAACCATGGTGAAATATCTTTTCAATAACCCAAAATATAGCAGTTTTGGCTGTTAGAAGCTGGTGTATGAACCCGAAAGTAAAAGATGCAAAAACAAAACGTAATGGGAAGCATAGAAATACAACAGATCTATCACTTCTTAGACTTGCTTTCAATGAGAAAGACAGATCAAAAACTCCCATTTCTATGTGAATTTGGTTGGGTCACCCAAAACATTACACATTGCAGCTTTAATGAGAATAAAACCCAACAGATAAACCATTCCAGCCTACGTCCAACGATGTTGGGACTCTCCAGCGTGTGGTAAGCTTTCACCTCGCCAGCCCAGTCCAGAGCCGAGGGGGCTTGAGGAGAGGTAAAAATGACCCTAAGGGTTACATCATGTGTTCACATCAAGAAGAGGTCACTCCAGAAAAGCCCATCTGTCTCTCACTGCGGTGGGGAAAGACGCACAATAAACAGTAAACAGATTTTTAAATGGGGGGGGGGAAAGGACAAATCAACACAGCAGATGGAATTCAAACAGCTGGAGAGGCTCCCGAGGGGAGCTCAGGTAGCCTGTGTGTGGAGAATACCTAGAACCCTGTGGTCCTCTGGGTAATAGTCCTCGCTCCCCTCCATCCCGTCTGTGTGATACTGTCATGACTGACACCATCTCTGCTGCATGTTGCTCCTCTCTCCCTACACCACAGCATACTGCTGATACAGCAGCTCACGGATCTTATAATAGTCATCACACAGGCATCCTTCCAGGCCGATGCGCCCCGCCTCCGTCTGTACAGGGGAGGAGATAAGGGTTAGAGGGGTCACACGTGCGTTATCACTGAAAAAAAATCACAAGCAGATGCAAAATGGTGATTGAGTGTTGTACAGAAGCAGAAATGGTTGATTGTCACAGGTTCCTAGTCATGGCTGTTACGTCTGCTCATTTCCAACGTTAAATAAAATGTATCATGTCGTTTCTGCGTCATCCTTTCTTCCCCCAGAGCATTCTTGTAAATAAATAACAATCGCTATTCAATTCAATTGAAGTTCAATACATATATAGCTGTTCATGTTGTTGACAACACAGGCCACCCCATGCACCCTCTGGGCTTATTTACCATTTCTCATGCAGCAGCTCAGTGAAAGGGATGGTTTAGGCTGTCAGAGAGCGCTGAATGTAAGGAGCCTTGGCTAGTGTGACCTGGAACGGCACATAGGCTCCTATCTCCTGTTTCTGTAGCGTGAGGCATCTTGATGTACAAGTACACCCCCTGGACAGGACGCTCGTCTATCACAGGGCCTCACCCCCAATCTTTCTCCTTAATGCTGAGGTATGACTCGGCCGGGGATCGAACTCCCAACCTCAGGGCAGACACTAACTACAAGGACACCGAGATTGTGCAGAATGAACACAGGGCTAAATTAATGACCGTACTGTGTGTTGGGGAGGAGACAGACACACAGTAAACTCACCCTGCGGAAGGCCACCATGTTGTTGCACACCAGCACTCCTCCCACAAACTCACCCTGTTGTTACACACCAGCACTCCTCCCACAAACTCACCCTGCGGACGGCCACCATGTTGTTGCACACCAGCACTCCTCCCACAAACTCACCCTGCGGACGGCCACCATGTTGTTGCACACCAGCACTCCTCCCACAAACTCACCCTGCGGACGGCCACCATGTTGTTGCACACCAGCACTCCTCCCACAAACTCACCCTGTTGTTACACACCAGCACTCATCCCACAAACTCACCCTGCGGACGGCCACCATGTTGTTGCACACCAGCACTCCTCCCACAAACTCACCCTGCGGACGGCCACCATGTTGTTGCACACCAGCACTCCTCCCACAAACTCACCCTGCGGACGGCCACCATGTTGTTGCACACCAGCACTCCTCCCACAAACTCACCCTGCGGACAGCCACCATGTTGTTGCACACCAGCACTCCTCCCACAAACTCACCCTGCGGACGGCCACCATGTTGTTGCACACCAGCACTCCTCCCACAAACTCACCCTGCGGACGGCCACCATGTTGTTGCACACCAGCACTCCTCCCACAAACTCACCCTGTTGTTACACACCAGCACTCCTCCCACAAACTCACCCTGCGGACGGCCACCATGTTGTTGCACACCAGCACTCCTCCCACAAACTCAGCCTGGATGCCTTCCCTCAGCAGCACCTGCTTGAAGTCGGACAGGCGCGGCTCGTTGATAAACACTGACTGATGGCCTGGGATCTGTGAGTTAGACAGGGAGTGCATGGGTTAGAACCACAACTGTTTTCTATACACCAGATCCCAGACAGGGTTGGACTCTATTGACTCTGCAGAACTAAAAATTAAAGTCTCTAAACACATGATCCCAGACCAGTTTGGAACTAAACCCATACAGTCGCTATGCACTGGAGGGGAGTTTAACAAGGCTTCGGTTTGCGGAAAACATGTTACTTAGAAACTATTTTAATGTATATTCCAAAATGTTATGGTGAAACATTGAAGGCACATTTTCAAAAGGATTTACTGTGGCATTTTACAGGCAATAATCAGACTGCAAATCACTTGGCTGTTACTAATACACGGCCACATGATTATCTGTGATGGCAGTTTAGACCCGAAACAGACACTTACGTTTGTCGCACACTACAAACTTTTTACAGACGTTAGCAGCAAACAAAATATACTGAACAAAAATATAAACGCAACATCCAACAATTTGAAAGATTTGACTGAGTTACAGTTCATATAAGGAAATCAGCTCGCTCGCTCCCCCCTCCCCCGGGGCCAGAGCTCACTCTCCCTCCCTCCCCCGGGGCCAGAGCTCACTCTCCCTCCCTCCCCCGGGGCCAGAGCTCACTCTCCCTCCCTCCCCCGGGGCCAGAGCTCACTCTCCCTCCCTCCCTCCCCCGGGGCCAGAGCTCACTCTCCCTCCCTCCCCCGGGGCCAGAGCTCACTCTCCCTCCCTCCCCCGGGGCCAGAGCTCACTCTCCCTCCCTCCCCGGGGCCAGAGCTCACTCTCACCTCGTGGGCAGGCAGAGGCTCCAGGGTAGGGATGACATCACTCTCCTCCGACAGCTCGCGCACATCCTCGCCAAACAACGTCTTCATGGCGCGCTGCTGCGCCACCACGCTATGGTCTGTGGTGGCATCGTCAGCAGGGGTCACGTCCATGGCCAGCTCACTGTCTTCCACAACCTCCTCGCCAGTTCCCTTCTCGCCTTTCACCATGCCCTCCTCAGGCAGCACGCCTGTGTCCACCTTGACCACGCGCATGTCCAGTACGCCATCGATCCACGCCAGCTCTGTGTCCTTGGCGCGGCAGAACTGCAGCGAGCTCACCAGTGAGTCTTTCAACCGCACCTAGGGAAGAAGAACACAACCTCTTATGTACATACAACAGAAAGTGGTTTAGCTCAACGTTTGTGTTTCTATACATTTCTGCACATAAATAAAACTGCTTCTGTAGCTCAGTTTGTTGAACATGACATTTGCAACACCAGGATAGTGGGTTTGATTCCCGGGGCCACCCATACGTAATATTTATGCACGCTTGACTGGAAGTCGCTTTGGATAAAAGTGTCTGCTAAATGGCATATATTATAAACCTTATTCACAATTGACCCATTGTCTGGTCCAGAATTCTAAGATGGCTTGACCTGGGTTTGATTAGTTACAGCAGGGGTGGGCAATTCCAGTCCTTGAGGGCCTGATGGTGTCACAGTCTTGCCCCAGCTAACACACCTGACTCCAATAATCACCAAAACATGATCTTCAGTTTAGAATGCCATTTGATTAATCAGCTGTGTTTGCTGGGATGGAGAAACAGTGTGACACCAATCAGGCCCTAGAGGACTGGAGTTTCCCACCCCTGAGTTACAGTAACCGTGACTAAAGCACATCAACTTTCTGACTGGTGAATGGTGATAACACAAAATGATATGTCAAATGGGTCAATTATTCACAGGGCATTAGTCAAAAACCTGTCTCAAAATATCCTACATGAGCATGTATTTTTTAATGACATTCTACCTGGTAAATGTGTGTCTCACTGGTGGCATCCACAGTCTCCTGCAGCTTGGGCGTGTAGACCTTGATGTCCTTGGTGAAGGCCTTGCAGGACTCGGCCAGGTCCAGGCTGGCCTCGGGGGGGCCGTGCACGATCACCAGCTGCCGCGGTTTCATTTGGTTAATGATCTTCTTGATGGAGTCGCCGTCCGAGCGGCCCTCGTAGTCGATGTAAGTCACCCTGGCTCTGCACAGGAAGATCAGACCACAATTGATAATTTCTCAATATTTTAAATATGCATTATTAAGAAAAAAATACTTTTAGGATCATATTAGAAAGAAATGGGCACAATTCATATTTTGTGCAAATAAAAAAATAACTTCGTCTTGGCAGTATAATTAAAATCACAAACTTACAATTTTTTTAGAAATATGCCTTGTATGTCATTAGAATATATATCAGAATGATTTTAGCACAGAGAGGCTCTGAATACATCTGCTCTCATTTAGGTGTTTGGGCCCAATTACTTGATCTCTAGGTTCTCCGTAGTGGAGGTACACTTGGTGGGTACTTTGGATGAGGAGTCCTGGTCCATGGGTTCGTCCCCGTTGGCCATGCCCGACTCCATCTTGTTCTTCTCCTCCTCAGTGGCCTGGAGCTCTGGTACCAGGAAGTCCTCCGGTCTGGAGACAGACAGCCATTCATTAGTACAATATTGTGTGACGCCATCTGGAGCTGCTACAACAAAGATTCCAATGCATAGCTAGAGCTCATTATCCAAAGGGATTTCCTGTTTCTACATTACCTGATCTCTCCATAATACTACTAGTTCACTGACGATCCCTCCATAATACTACTAGTTCACTGACGATCTCTCCATAATACTACTAGTTCACTGACGATCTCTCCATAATACCACTAGTTCACTGACGATCTCTCCATAATACCACTAGTTCACTGACGATCTCTCCATAATACCACTAGTTCACTGACGATCTCTCCATAATACTACTAGTTCACTGACGATCTCTCCATAATACTACTAGTTCACTGACGATCTCTCCATAATACTACTAGTTCACTGACGATCTCTCCATAATACTACTAGTTCACTGACGATCTCTCCATAATACTACTAGTTCACTGACGATCTCTCCATAATACTACTAGTTCACTGACGATCTCTCCATAATACTACTAGTTCACTGACGATCTCTCCATAATACCACTAGTTCACTGACGATCTCTCCATAATACCACTAGTTCACTGACGATCTCTCCATAATACCACTAGTTCACTATCTCTCCATAATACCACTAGTTCACTGACGATCTCTCCATAATACCACTAGTTCACTGACGATCTCTCCATAATACCACTAGTTCACTGACGATCTCTCCATAATACTACTAGTTCACTGACGATCTCTCCATAATACTACTAGTTCCATAATGACGATCTCTCCATAATACTACTAGTTCACTAGTTCTACTGACGATCGATCTCCATAATACTACTAGTTCACTGACGATCTCTCCATAATACTACTAGTTCACTGACGATCTCTCCATAATACTACTAGTTCACTGACGATCTCTCCATAATACTACTAGTTCACTGACGATCTCTCCATAATACTAAGTTATCTCTCCATAATACTAGTTCACTGACGATCTCTCCATAATACTACTAGTTCACTGACGATCTCTCCATAATACTACTAGTTCACTGACGATCTCTCCATAATACTACTAGTTCACTGACGATCTCTCCATAATACTACTAGTTCACTGACGATCTCTCCATAATACTACTAGTTCACTGACGATCTCTCCATAATACTACTAGTTCACTGACGATCTCTCCATAATACTACTAGTTCACTGACGATCTCTCCATAATACTACTAGTTCACTGACGATCTCTCCATAATACTACTAGTTCACTGACGATCTCTCCATAATACTACTAGTTCACTGACGATCTCTCCATAATACTACTAGTTCACTGACGATCTCTCCATAATACTACTAGTTCACTGATCTCTCCATAATACTACTAGTTCATCTCTCCATAATACTACTAGTTCACTGACGATCTCTCCATAATACTACTAGTTCACTGACGATCTCTCCATAATACCACTAGTTCACTGATCTCTCCATAATACTAGTTCACTAGTTCACTAGTTCACGATCTCTCCATAATACTACTAGTTCACTGACGATCTCTCCATAATACTACTAGTTCACTGACGATCTCTCCATAATACTACTAGTTCACTGACGATCTCTCCATAATACTACTAGTTCACTGACGATCTCTCCATAATACTACTAGTTCACTGACGATCTCTCCATAATACTACTAGTTCACTGACGATCTCTCCATATACTACTACTAGTTCACTGTTCACTGATCTCTCCATAATACTACTAGTTCACTGACGATCTCTCCATAATACTACTAGTTCACTGACGATCTCTCCATAATACTACTAGTTCACTGACGATCTCTCCATAATACTACTAGTTCACTGACGATCTCTCCATAATACTACTAGTTCACTGACTACAGTACCTGACGATCTCTCCATAATACCACTAGTTCACTGACGATCTCTCCATAATACTACTAGTTCACTGACGATCTCTCCAGAATACTACTAGTTCACTGACGATCTCTCCATAATACTACTAGTTCACTGACTACAGTACCTGATGATCTCTCCGTACTCATCCCATTTGACCCTCTCCTCGTGGGTGGGGAACATGGGGTAAGACTTCTTGGCCTGTTTGAAGAAGCTGCCCTTGCGGACGCCGTCTCCCTTCATCATGAGATCGTGGTGTTTGGTTTTCACCACCGCCGGCAGCTCCAGGTCATCCTCCATGTCGCTCTCATCACTCGAGTCCACGTCCACCCTGAGACAGACACAAATATATTAGACACATACAATCTTGCTGTGTTTCGTCACCTCAAAGACGAACACATCTTCATTCCTGGAGAACAACCATGCTGTTATGTGGTTGTCTCGCCTTGTTCCCTTAAGGCGAGACAACCTGGATAAGTCGTACTGGATAAGAGCGTCTACTAAATGACTAAAATGTAATCTGTGCACACATACAAACACACAGAAAACAGCTAAATAATACCCCTAACCCACCTGGAAGAATATTATTCAGTGCAGTAGACTCACTCTTTTTCTTGTTCAAGTTTTTTGGCAGCTTCCTTCTTCATTCTCTCTTTCTCTAGGTATTCTTCCAGCTCTCTGCCTTCCAGCTTCACCCGTTTCCTAATCTGTCAACATGACAACAAAAATGTATGAAAAAGGGGGGGGGGATGAGAAAGACATTGTGACATATCAAGCTGTTCCCATGCTTGAGTTGAGATGGAAACTGGGAGACAGGAAGAGCCATATGGACACGCTGCACAAACAGATACATCCAAAAATCTGAGCCAAAATGGCAGCTCGTCTTCCCTAAAGTCTTTTCTTATAGTTTCACCTCCAGGTCCAGCATCTTCTCCCCGGGGTTGTCGATGAGGTAGCGGCCCAGGGTGCCGGGCGTGGTACGGTAGGTAAGAATCACAGAGTTCTTGGCGTCCTGACACCATTGGATGAAGAGCTCGCGGGAGAAGCCAGACTCCAGGTCGGGCTGACTGCAGAGCACCACCTTGGGGCTGGGCACGCGGGCCAGGTCGGCCAGGCTGTGGCACAGGGACAGGTGACGGAACTGGAAGGGGTTGTTGCGCTTGTCTTCGAAGCAGCGCATCAGCTTGTCACTCATCCACTCCACCTGTAGGGCAGAATATAACAGAGTCACCACTATTGTTACCATGCCTATTACAATGACAGAGTGACGCAAGACGAACTGTTTGAGGTACGTGTTTGTGACATGCTATATTTTGCGAAATATATTAATTCCGTGCCACAAAATGCATTTTATACCTTTCAGAAAATGCAGCATGTTACATATGACAGCCCATTTAAATGAGTAGTGAGCACTATTGAAAGGTGAATAAAAGCACATAAGTACTTATATGTAGATGGTACTGGACCTGGGGAATTTTTATTTGATTTTTAGATCTTTCAAATACTTTTTAGCTGTGCTCACATGTTGCAACTACACCAACAGAATAGTCCCAAAAGTGCAAACACCACCCATCTGGCACTCCAGGCAGGCTGAAGCAAAGACTCAGATTGGACTGGTACTGTGTGGTCAGGTAATGAAAGGGTATGTGTGTGACTCTGACCTGAGACTTGGAGAACTCCACCACGTTGTAGCTGACGTTGTTGAGTAGGGCCAGAGAGTAGACCCCCAGCCCGGCGTCCTTTGTCCTCCAGATCTGGTCCAGCAGCTGAGCCAGCTCCAGTACACGGCCTGCCGTATCCACCGCGATCAGCACGTTGCCGTCGCCGCGTAGGGTCTCCATTACATTGGCTGAAGGAGGGGGGGCGGACGGAAGAATGGTAAATCACTTTTCCCTTCATATTCAACCAATAGGTATTACTGTAGCCTGGTCCCAGATCTTTTTGTGTTGTCTGGCCAACTCCTATGGTCATGACTTTCCAGTGACCACAGGTAGTTGGTAAGAAAGCACAAACATATCTGTGACCAGGCTAGGATTGCAGATGATTGAGTGTTGATTAACTTACTAAGGAGCTGCTCGTCCCTTTGCTTGCGACGTGGCTGCACGTATGTAGCGTTGAACGAGTCTGTGATGAGAAGAGAGGGACGACTCACCGACTCCAACGTACACCCATTCAGGTGGCTGGAGAAAACAAACAAACAAACACTATAACCATCTTTCCCCCTCTACTCAAGTCGCTCGCTTTCCCCCACCACAGACAGCTCTCTCGTTCCGCCACCGACAGCTCTCTCGTTCCCCGCCACCGACAGCTCTCTCCTTCCCCGCCACCGACAGCTCTCTCCTTCCCCGCCACCGACAGCTCTCTCCTTCCCCGCCACCGACAGCTCTCTCCTTCCCCGCCACCGACAGCTCTCGCTTTCCCCGCCACCGACAGCTCTCGCCTTCCCCGCCACCGACAGCTCTCTCCTTCCCCGCCACCGACAGCTCTCTCCTTCCCCGCCACCGACAGCTCTCGCTTTCCCGCCACCGACAGCTCTCGCCTTCCCCGCCACCGACAGCTCTCGCCTTCCCCGCCACCGACAGCTCTCGCCTTCCCCGCCACCGACAGCTCTCGCCTTCCCCGCCACCGACAGCTCTCGCCTTCCCCGCCACCGACAGCTCTCGCCTTCCCTCCACCCCTCAGCTCGCCTTCCCTGCACCCCTCAGCTCGCCTTCCCACATTTATCGCTTGCTCTTCTCTCCATCCCTCTACTCAGAGTGTTTGTTTAATAGCTTACTGATTGATGAACAATTTCACAAATTCAGCTGTTCTTAAATCTTTGCTATGCTTTAATAAAGGCTTTACACTTGTTCGTTAGACCAGCCTCTCTGGTATTATTTATAATGTATTTAGTGTTGTTTACACTGTTCCAAATTCCAAAATGTATTTATAATAACCCCCTTTTATCTCCTTATTGCTATTATTATTATTACTATAATGATTATCATTATAATAATTAATGCCATGATCATAAGTAGGTTTAGTATAGCAGCCTTGTATAACCACCCCCAAGCTGTAGGCATAAGAGCACATCCTGTTTAGACTGAATACTGTAACTTAGGCCTGGTTCAATACTTATATAGGCTACTGTATCTATCATTCATTCCTTCACATCACACATCAGGAGTGATTCATGTTTTTAAATGCAATCAAGCATTTTAGTTTTAAAATAACAAAGGGACCCTTGAATAATTAGTAAATAAACTATTCCATGTTGGCAACTGCATTCACGAATGCATGCAACTGTTTTTAGTCTTTGCTGTCATAACCAAAAAATAAAACGTAGACTCTACGGTTCACCTAGAATTTATTTTGTGTTGTACCAAACGGTCATAAAAAGTATATTATAATCTAACAGCACCTGTTTGACATACATCATATGTACGCAGCGCTGACGACTCACCTTTTTATTGATCTCCATTATTTACCACAACTATTTATTCCACACATCTGACTTCCTCTTTACCTCCTGAGCAACCAAACATTCCCCCGGTGTCACCTATCTGCATACATTCCCCCCTTTCCAGTTTCATGCCATCTGCATACATTCCCCCGTTTCCAGTTTGTCACGCCATCTGCATACATTCTCCCGTTTCCAGTTTGTCACACCATCTGCATACATTCCCCCGTTTCCAGTTTGTCACGCCATCTGCATACATTCTCCCGTTTCCAGTTTGTCACACCATCTGCATACATTCCCCCGTTTCCAGTTTGTCACACCATCTGCATACATTCCCCCGTTTCCAGTTTGTCACACCATCTGCATACATTCCCCCGTTTCCAGTTTGTCACACCATCTGCATACATTCCCCCGTTTCCAGTTTGTCACACCATCTGCAAACATTCCCCCGTTTCCAGTTTGTCACACCATCTGCAAACATTCCCCCGTTTCCAGTTTGTCACACCATCTGCAAACATTTCGCCGTCACATGTTCCCGGTGTTCAGAGTTTGTTATAACCAATTTATTAATGTGATTATGATATGCCACAGGTCAGGCCCTATTGGTCACGTGCATAAAATACATAAATGTGTCACGTAAAGACTAAGGGTTGAGGGAATAAGGAATGCTTGTTTTTTTGCGTGACAGTTGTCAGAATTGTCTGTAATTATTTTGCAGCTTCAGCAACACGGACAGCGTGATAAACATGTTGATGTTCTGTGGTATCGCTGCAGCAGGGAGGAGAGACAAGTCACACAGTCACTCAATGTTTTTGTTTTGTTAACACAGAGCATCAAGTCTGATCCCGGGCCAATTAAACCAATTGCGTTCAAGACCTCTAGTCATCTGTGCGTCTTAATTATATCATCAAACAATGCACTTAAAGCATCATACAGGCTCAGTGCATAGAGTTGATTTGATGAAAACACATAGGATGCGTCTACATATGGAAAAATACACATGATCACATTTCGACCAATAGATTGGTCGAGCGAACAAACGACCAAGATTTTTTAAATGTTTAGTCTGGGATGGCCCTCTACTCACATCTCTCTTTTGTGGTTGAAGTCCACCGCGTAAACAATCTCCTCCTCCCCATCCTTCACAATCTTCCAGATGGTCCCTCCGATCATGTGACCAGCAGGAAGTGGAGTGATGGACAGACCATGTCCTTTTCCTGTAAACAAAATGTAGAAAGGTCAATTGAACCAGTGTTTTATGCTAGAGCAAAGAGATCACTACAACAGGAGTCAATCGAAATTGGACAGACCGTGTCTTTCCCAGTCAAATAGGAAAGATGGATTACTGCAGACCAGTGTTATGGTTTGAACAGATACAGTACATTACTCAGGAGTCAATAGAAATGATATATTATAATTGAGTCATTATGTAACACTGATACATAGATTACTGACCTTTCAGATTGACAATCTGGGAGTACTTCAGCTGCTGGATTTTGTCGAAAGCGCAGTCCACATCATCCAGGGTGAACAGGTTGAAGTCCTCAGTGTTGTTGCGCGACTACCAAACAACAGATCACAAGTGAGAACTTTTACAGTGTTACTCCCTCTGCCCCCACGTTTCGTTTCCCCACATTTTGGTTTTTACCCATCTGATTTAAAGAATCACCAGGCTTTGATTATTTTAACCAACTGTTTAGTGCTAGGACCCCAAAAATATGTGCACCCCTTGGGGTCCCCAGGACCAAGTTTGGGAAACGCTGGCGCAGTACATCGCATACATCCCTTAGCTTGGTCCCAGATTGGTTTGTCCTGTCTTGCAGAGTTGGCAAGACAACAAAAACTGATCTGGGACTAGGTTAGCACACCTCTGCCTCACCTGATACAGGTCATACATGAACATCTGACCCATCTTGTAGACGGGGATGGTGGCATATATGGGGCAGTTTAGGCCCAGCTTGCCCACAGCATAGGGCAGGGCCCCCAGGTGCAGGGGGTCAGGATGGGAGAGGAGCACCGCATCAACCTGGTGGACATACCTGGAGAGGAGGAGGAATGGTCCATAAGAAACCTGATTGACTGGAACAAGTTCTAGTTGTTGACATTAGGAATTAATTAAATTGAGACTGTGGTGGGGATGTCTAGATAGCTGACATCAAGACTCAATTAGTAACTCCAATCACATTTTGCCCTGCCCGATGTACCCCCTTCATGTGTAACCAATCATTAGGCCTATGTTCTGAGTCTTCCCAAGTACCCCATTGAGACCTACTGGCTTAGATTATGGTGTGGGCTTCTACCTTTTCATGGAATCAATGATGTCCATGGAGAAGCTCTCATCCCAGCCACAGTCCAGGAGGAAGCGGAACTCATCCACCTGCAGCAGGTAGCAGAGGGCAGACTCCTCCTGCACCCCTGACACAGCAGTCAGTTTGATGATAGACGTCATTTTCCTCAGCTGTCATACTACAGGGACAAGACATAGAACCATTAGTTAATTAACTAGCTATTAACAAGATTATATTTTGAACCACTTCACATGCAGCAATATGACTGCGATATGCATGTATTGTAAACTGAAAAATGTAAACAGCCATGGTCCATAAATGATATGGACATGATACAACTTCACAGCAGTTTCAATATTTACTAGACAATATAACACTATGTATCATACATCGCTAACGTTAACTAGTTATGAGATCACAAGCTAAAGTAATTGTTAGCAGTTCTAGCTAGCTAGCTAACGTTAGCTAGCATGCTACGTTTGCTAGCAGACAAATGTTGCTATTACAATGGGCCATAGACTAACGAGTAACATACCATCAAGTGCCATACAGGTTTTAACTCCAATTGAGCAAACAATTCAATAACACGACGTGTCTAACATTACAATATTATGACATTTTTAGCAACGATTGTCCACACTTCTTCCATCGACTCAGACATTGTTTGCCGCTTAAACGTCAAAGGTCACTGGGAGATACCATTAAATCATATCTATGGCGGCGTAAATATAAATAATTGTATTGCCAAAGAATAAATGCACTCGTTTTACTATTCAAATGAAAATGTTACTCCAGACTAATTAGCTCATATTCTGAATTTGAAGACATATTCAATTTAAAAGCCTTTTTCATCACATACAGTTGCAAGTTAACACCACCATTTTAGAGCACTTGGTAGGGTCCAATGTCACTGAAGCCGTATGAGCGAGAGGAGCCTTTTCTATATGTATTTCTATAGCCGTGCGTGCAATACTTCAACGCATATCTTGCAATCACAACATATTGTAGAATTATTGTGGGAAGAACAGAGGCTTATTGCTTGCTAGATAACCATATGGAGTCCATCATAAATTAGCCCATGATCGTGACTCTTAGTTCCACATGAGTCAATAGACTCGGTCTGAACATGAACACGCATCGCTTGCGGTACGGGGTTAGAAGCACAAGGACCTTATCTTTCATAATGACAATAAATAATGTCACACAAACAAAAGGTTACATTGATACACCATTTTTTTTATGGTTAGGGTTCCCCACATGGACATATTTCCATGTTACAGTGCTTGTTTACGGACTGTGCTAATTAACTGTCTCTCCGAACACCTGTGTGTCAACTCAGCATGTCACTGAAAAATACTGCCAGCTGCAACTGTGTAAACCCCATTTAAAGCAGTGTACAGGACCATTGTGTGCCTTTTGCATTTGTGAAATTATTTTGTGATATAAAACTAGTGATTTTATGTTTCTAGACCCGTACCGTAATTGAGAATCGATTCGCATTTAGATGGGAGTATTTGGCTGTAAGAGCCAATTCGCCATTTAAACACATGCATGGTCCGTCCACCTTGGACCAAAGAGTGAAGTTAGGCTCCTTTAGTTCAATATTGGGCTAAAGTTGGCTTGCTGTGATAGTAACATCAACGATAGCTAGGTAGCTTAACAACAACAAAAATGAACGTGTATTTGCTGATAACAGTTGTGTGGACACTTGGATAAACAGTTCGCTAACAACTAATGTTCATCTAACTTAGCCAACTGGGTGTGATCCACTAACAGTTAGCTTGCTATTATTTCCCCGTGTTCGAGTCAATGTATTCTTGCCAACTCCTTAGAACTTGACAGCAGAAAGGCTTGCATACACGCGGGTTTATTATGCTGTCACACAGCTATAGGTGCACCAAACCCACCGATGCACAATTTTGAAGTAAACCATGCTGTGCTGGCGCAGATATTCTCTTTTCACAAACTATGGCAGATTCAAGACCAGGCCAGCCCTGTACATCTCGGTCTTGTGGTTTGAATCAGGCATCAGTATCTAGCCTTCATATGAAATGATACATTCCTAGCAATAGTCCAAGTGTGTACTAATGGTCCTCTGAATATTCTCCCTTATGTATAGGGAGTTGAAGCCAGGTGAGGAAGTCACCTGGAAGTAGACCCACCCATCACCTGGAATATTTGTGTCCCAAGTCACATCTCCTGTTGTCTGGATGGTTTTCAAATCAAGTATGCCAATAAGAAGTTTCCCTCACTGTATCTTTATGGGTTGTATCGACTAATAAACATGTCCCTTTGTCAGCTAGTGAATCATTTGTGTGATAAAGTATACGCAATCGTAGCGATAATGCAAAGTTGGACATTTCTACAACAATGTACTTCCATTAGCAACACACAGAAACTAGGATTGATTTACACACCAATATGCAAGACTGTTTTAATGCAATACTTACTGAACAAGTAAAGGTTAATATTGTAAGTGGGCTATTACAGACCTATTACTTTTGATTGATCATTTCGTTCCAGCATTGCACCATAGTTTTTGGAAGAGCCTAGAGGAGTTAGTTGTAGAGGGCAATGCTCAGAGTTTATTTGACTGCTGTCCTAAAACCAGAAATTCTTCCTACACATAGTGAGAGGTGAATGATGCTGGTGCAGCATATATTTCTTGTGAAACTTGTTTTAGAGTCCCTCCATGATTCAGGATCGCTGCAGAGGTTCTGCAGTGTGAATAAGCCCTTTCTCAAACAGCAGCTCAGCCAAGGACACCTGGAAGAGAGCACAGAATTACATCTTTAAGAAAACTGCAGTGCAGAGTCCGACCCAAGCACTGACCAGCATAACGCGACCATCCAAATATCTACACTACTGACATGCAGAAGACGGCATACATGTTGATAAACATACCTTGTCCTCAGCCGACTCGCATGGCAAACTGCCCACTGTCACAAACTTTGGATACGCATGGATCAGAAACTCCATGCCGTCTGTTTGCTGAAAGAGTTACATCATGTTGAACACAAAGGCCATCACTGCAGTGCAGCATCTCAGGCAGGCACACGTCACTGCTATAGTAACAAGGCAATTCATTCATACCTCTGCTTTTATTTCAATGCTCTTGGGCTCCTCCTTGTGGTAGACTCTGGAGTTGTCTGCAGTGTAGTAAAGCCAAACTGCTTCTCCATCACTGCATAACCTGCAGCATCAAAAAGAAAAGTCAAGGTCATTTCTGGGAAAATGTTTGTAAGAGCTATGCTTTTGTAAGTCATAGGATATTTCATGTCCGAGATCTACCTGGCGATTCCAGAACGGATGAGTCTGACTCTGGTCTGGCCCCTGATGGTCACACCTACGTCCACAGCCTCTCCATCCTCCCACCTGGAAGGAGCTCCCTGGACACTGCTGGCCCGCTCCTCTGTGGATTATCACTAGAATCAGTAATACTGGCCACGTGGCAGTCTAGTTTGGGAAGCCCTAGAGCAGAGGTTCCAGACTTTTCACTCAGGCCCCCCTTCCAGCATCAGGGAACATCCCGCACCTCATCCATTTCTATGGGCAATAGCACTGTTCATCACAAACTGTTCACACCCCTCTAGTTGGTGGAGAGAATATTTTGCAGGTTTAAAGCTTACTTCCTACAATTATCCACATTTTGTCATGGGGTGCATAGAACATTTTGCCAGTTTAAAGCACATTTTTTGTGCAATTCTATACATTTTGCATGTCTAATGTGATATTAAATGAGTCTCACGTCAACAAAACCTATGGGCCCAAAATAATAAACAGCTGAAATGGGCTAGTTTATCCGGACATTTCTGACAAGTTATAAATAGGTTAGCAATGACTGACATGACAACAGGAACTGATGATGCACTACCCAACTTTGAAATTGCACCATGTACATACTATTACAACTTTCAAGAGTAACATAAACCATTTGGAGTTCCTTTTTTTTTTTTGGAGGGGGGGGGGCAGTTTGGGAACTACTGGCTTAGGAGTCACAAAAGTCCATGTTTGAATTTCAGCAGTAGATATGTGGTACCTGCGGTGAGCATCGGGGGGAGACAGTCATGGAGATAGTCCCTCGCTTTCTGATCCACCGCAGCATCCACAGGAGCAAAGGTTGATAGCTTCTTCATAAGCCCTTCTATTCTGGATAAGAACTGCGCCCTGCGTGGATCCTCCTACACACACACACACACACACACACACACACACACACACACACACACACACACAGCTTTCAAGAGGGTGCAACATTACAGAGAATGTTCAGATATACACTACCGTTCAAAAGTTTGGAGTCACTTAGAAATGTCCTTGTTTTTTGAAAGAAACGCACATTTTTTGTCCATTAAAATATCAAATTGATCAGAAATAGTGTATACATTGTTAATGTTGTAAATTATTATTGTAGTTGTAAATTATTATTGTAGTTGGAAACAGATGATTTTTTATGGAATATCTACATAAGCGTAAAGATGCCCATTATCAGCAACCATCATTCCTCTGTTCCAACACCAGTCTCAACGTCAACAGTGAAGAGGCAACTCCGGGATGCTGGCCTTCTAGGCAGAGTTGCAAAGAATAAGCCATATCTCAGACTGGCCAATAAAAAGAAAAGACTAAGATGGGCAAAAGAACACAGACACTGAACAGAGGAACTCTGCCTAGAAGGCCAGCATCCCGGAGTCACCTATTCACCGTTGAGACTGGTGTTTTGCGGGTACTATTTAATGAAGCTGCCAGTTGAGGACTTGTGAGGCGTCCATTTCTCAAACTAGACACTAATGTATTTGTCCTCTTGCTCAGTTGTGCACCGGGGCCTCCCGCTCTTCTTTCTATTCTGGTTAGAGCCAGTTTGCACTGTTCTGTGAAGGGAGTAGTACACAGCGGTGTATGATATCTTCAATTTCTTGGCAATTTCTCAGCATGGAATAGCCTTCATTTCTCAGAACAAGAATAGACTGACGAGTTTAAGAAGAAAGGTCTTTGTTTCTGGCCATTTTGAGCCTGTAATCAAACCCACAAATGCTGATGCTCCAGATACTCAACTAGTCTAAAGAAGGCAGGTTTTATTTAGTCTTTAATCAGAACAAAAGTTTTCAACGGTGCTAACATAATTGTAAAAAGGGTGTTCTAATGATCAATTAGCCTTTTTAAAATTATAAACTTGGATTAGCTGACACAACGTGCCATTGGAACACATGAGTGATGGTTGCTGATAATGGGCTTCAGTACACCTATGTAGATATTCCATAAGAATTTTTATTATTCTTTTTTTTTTTAATTCAGCCGTTTCCCACGACAATAGTCAATTTACAACATTGACAATGTCTACACTGTATTTCTGATCAATTTGATGTTATTTTAATGGATTTCTTTTTTTTTTTTTGCTTTTCTTTCAAAAACAAGGAAATTCTAAGTGACCCTAAACCTTTGAACGGTAGAGTATATATATTCTGTAGAACAGACATTCTTACTTGCCATGGGACATATGCAATGATGTCAACTCTATCCGTTCAACATTCTGAATTTTTCACCCTTCTGAACACACCCCTGTTGAGAGTAGGTGCTCAGAGGTCAATTAGACTCCAGAGACAAGTAAACAACGTGTCTGAAGTACCTTGTCGGAGTTCTGCACCCCCATGTAGGTCAGGTAATCCACAGGCAGGCCTCGTCTGAAGTCCACGTCCTCCTCCATGGCCATCTCCAGGGCTGCTGGGACCACCTGTCAGAGATCATGTTCTGCATCAAACACAACGCAAGCCTATACTTCCAAGTACATCCATGTATTATTGACATGACATTGTATATCATTCAATATTTTAGTTTTTTTTTGACTCAAGTGTAAATTGAGCCATGCCCAATCTACATCAATGTTGATACAAAATGAGACAGAACTGGACAGTGTCACATACAAGGAAAGCAGAGGATTGATAACACACCTTTGCCAGTAGGTTTCCCCAGCTGTTCCTCTGGTAAGATGAGACAGTGATGTGGAGGGAGTGAGCATCCGGCAGGCAGTTCCCCTGGTGGATAAAACCTCGGGGGAAGTAGAGGAGATCCCCAGCCTCCAGAACCACCTCCAGGATGGGCTTCCCGATCTCCGACTGGCTGAAGTTAACTGGAGGAGGAGGAATACCAAACCATCTGTAAGGAATGAGACTGAGGCAGAGGGGACTGGGAAGTGATCGGTCGTGCTTATAGTCTATTTATAGGCACAAGGGTGGACAAAGAAATACTTACGACTGGAAACGACAGGCAAGACCTCATCTTCTGACCTAAAAAGTGTAGCAATCAAACATCCCACAAAATATACAGAATTAGTTTCTTAGAGTTTAATGATATTAATCTGGTTCAAAATGGATTGATGATCACCTTTTAGGGAATTTTATCAACTGGATTTAGATGTTCATAACTCAGTCACCTGGGGTTGTAAACTCTCCAATGCTTCTTCCCTTCCAGCTGAACCACAAAGGCCTCGATGTCGTCATAATGTGGAGCAAAGCCTTGTGTTCCTGGAGGTGTCAGATACCTGGGGACACAAAACTACTTTGCTGTAATGTCACATGATGTGAATCAGTATTCAGCATGAGGTAAGGATATAACATAATAGCTTCACAGTCCCATACATCCAGGGCTCTATTTTAAACAAACCTAACACAATGGTAAATCTTAGCGCTGGTGAAAGGGGTTTAGGACCAGGGATGTGTCAGAAATATTATTTATATTTTCACTGGAGTAATTGTGAGTGCAATAGCTGGGGCGAAAGAGCTGGGTTTTGACTAATAAATAAAATTATAGGTGTGGAGAGGGCTTGGCTACTCACTGGCCAATCAGTGCATGTCAAGGCTTAATACTGTATGCGGTTGTCTTAAGCTCTGGTTGTTATTGACAGTCTGCATTGTCATCCTAGTGGATTGATACAGTTTATTAAATAGCACAGGCTACAGTAACGAGTTAGAGCAACAGTAAAAACATCCAGTGTTTGCTCAGTATGTTGAGGGTTGACAATCAACATTGTTGTAATAGGCTTCAACGAGTATAGGCCTTCACTAGGCTCTCCTAAATTGTATTTTATGTGTGAGGCACGTTCTCAATAAGCAAGATATAGCCTAGGCCTACCGTTGACATGGAGTTATATGGCTGGAAAATACTTTTAGAGGAGCACATCTTTGGTAAGCGGAAAAGAGGCGTTCTGTGGAAACGGGGAAACAAACCTAACGGAGTAGCCTATTCACTGCAGGTAGGCCTACGGGAATAATGCAAACGCTTGACGGAAAAAGCCTCATGAGTAAACCATTTAGAAATGTTTTATGGATAGGCTATTTGGCAAATGCATGGCCATGACAAGAAAGACAGCAGACACATTGCTGTTATAGTAGGGTAAGGGTAGCCTATTTTTAAATTTTTTAAATTAAAACGGAAACAGGAAAATAACTGACATTTTTCTAAAAACGAAGGTCACTGGATCATCTCATCTCTTATTCCAAAACAACAGGAGCTGGCTAAAATAATGTACCATAGCCTACATAGATAACAGGAGATGGCTAAAATAATGTACCATACCCTACATAGACAACAGGAGCTGGCTAAAATCATGTACTATAGCCTACATAGATAACAGGAGATGGCTAAAATCATGTACCATAGCCTACATAGATAACAGGAGCTGGCTAAAATCATGTACCATAGCCTACATAGATAACAGGAGCTGGCTAAAATAATGTACCATAGCCTACATAGATAACAGGAGCTGGCTAAAATAATGTACCATAGCCTACATAGACAACAGAAGCTGGCTAAAATAATGTACCATAGCCTACATAGATAACAGGAGCTGGCTAAAATAATGTACCATAGCCTACATAGATAACAGGAGCTGGCTAAAATCATGTACTATAGCCTACATAGATAACAGGAGCTGGCTAAAATCATGTACTATAGCCTAAATAGATAACAGGAGCTGGCTAAAATCATGTACTATAGCCTACATAGATAACAGGAGCTGGCTAAAATCATGTACCATAACCTACATAGATAACAGGAGCTGGCTAAAATAATGTACCATAGCCTACATAGATAACAGGAGCTGGCTAAAATAATGTACCATAGCCTACATAGATAACAGGAGCTGGCTAAAATAATGTACCATAGCCTACATAGATAACAGGAGCTGGCTACAATAATGTACCATAGCCTACATAGATAACAGGAGCTGGCTAAAATAATGTACCATAGCCTACATAGATGACAGGAGATGGCTAAAATCATGTACTATTAGCCTACATAGATAAAAAAGTGGCTGCTCCCAAATGTGATCTTTTAATAAAGCTTTGGTGATTAAGATTTATTTCAAAGAGTTCTCACAAGCCAAGCCCTTTATGGTAGTCTTGACAACTTGGCGAATGCATTACCCAAAAAAACAGACTTCATTGAGAGAGGAGACTATGCTTGGTTATGTTTTTAAATACGAGGTTACAGCACAAAAATAACATTGCTCTCGTTCCATGTGCATATGGGCACTGTGCATCAAGGCTGGATAGGCTGCGCTTCCGCTGTCAACCGGGTTACCGCTAAGACCAGCTTCTGGTTGGTCTTAAATAGCCCCACCAGCACTGCCTGAAATTGGCACACGTTTTTAAGGACACAGCTCAGATATTGCCACCCCGCCAACTAGCAAGCTCATATAAGACAGGTAAATCACCGATCCTGGCGTTAGGTGTACAAATGTCAAACGAGTATGCATTTGACAATTGCACTGGCAATACGCAACCCGGAAATAGAGCCCTCAATGTTGTTCGAGAGCATCTCACTGGTCAGAGGTTGTCAGACAGGGTCACTCACACATTAGCTCCTGCCATGCTGCCAAACTGCTCCTGGAGGATGGACAACACACTCCACACAGTGGAGGAGAAGGCCTGGGGGTTCAGCATACGGAGGGAGCAACCACTCTGTGGATTATAATAATAAGCAATTTAGCATAAAGGCTTTTACCAAAGCGACTTAGTCATGTGTAACAGTATAACTTTAGACCATCCCCTCGCCCATACCCGGGCGCGAACCAGGGACCCTCAGCACACATCAACAACAGTCACCCACGAAGCATCGTTACCCATCGCTCCACAAAAGCCGCGGCCCTTGCAGAGCAAGGGGAACCACTACTTCAAGGTCTCAGAGCAAGTGACGTCAGCGATTGAAACGCTATTTAGCGCGCACCACCGCTAACTAGCTAGCCGTTTCACATCCGTTACACATGCATGCACACATTTTAGTCCCGGGAATCCAACCCACTACTGGCGTCATGTTCAACCAACTGAGCTAGAGGACACATGGTTGGGTTTCAATATTATGAGGTACTAAGAACTTACATGTTACACAGATATTGGTACGATCGAAATTCTAACCAACACTTGCTCACACAAAGTAAATACAAATTGGCAATCAGGAGACTTTAATTTGGTTTTTACCTCATAGAACTCCCATACAGTGAAAGGAAGAGCCCTCCCTGGAGGATTGTGTGTCTCTCTTTTGCCGCTTGTGTAGCTGGTGACATCCA
Source organism: Oncorhynchus nerka (assembly GCF_034236695.1). Taxonomy (NCBI): domain Eukaryota; kingdom Metazoa; phylum Chordata; class Actinopteri; order Salmoniformes; family Salmonidae; genus Oncorhynchus; species Oncorhynchus nerka. The sequence goes on from NC_088408.1 coordinate 15,466,441, forward strand.
GGTTCACTCCATACTGAACATCATCCTGGAAATGTCAACAGCAACATTAACCTGATCTGATCAAACAAAAATGACCTTAGAGGTCTAGCTAGTCATGACACCTTACCTGTCTTAAAATGCGATCAAACTCTGTTGTGGAGAACAGTCCCTTGTAGTAGTCTGGATTCTGACGTTTGATCAAAACTGGCTTCTTTTCCCATGTATCCCTGTAATGAAGGAAGTCAGTAAAGTTTAAAAAAAAGTATATCTCCCTGTGCAATCTAGTTCATGACTGTACTGAGAAAACCAAAAGCTACACAGGCATCAGTACCTGAAGAAGCTCTTGGAAGGAATGGGTTGGATGAGCCACTGGAACAGTTTGCTGGCCCTCTCCCGGCTGTTGCTAACTTCAGCCAGGTCACTCAGCAGAGCCTCTAGTGCTTCTCCGCTTTTCTCTCCACACTGCACCTCCTGCATACAGCAAGACAATGACAGGTATGGCTAGAGAACCACAGTCAAACAGTTAAAGAACGTGAACAAGTGGCTTCAATATAGAGGGAGTGAGTTTGATTGTACAAACTAACTTCTTCAAGTCTCTCCAACCTCTCCTCACTCGGAGACGATTTGATGACCTGCTTGACCATCGGTTTCATTTTGGCCTTTTTGATGGGTTTAGGGGTCTGGATGCCATTTTCCTTCCGCTTCTTCTTCTTTGGTGTAACCTAGAAAATCATCCAGTAGGCAGAGGCAATCAGTTTGAAATCGTTTCATATAATCATATGCACATTGCAAAAGTATATTCAACAGATGGACATTATTCAACAAGCCCACTTCACATTGCATCAGTTAACTAGCTTTCTTACGTAGATTTGTCAACCCAGTTGATTTGCGTGCATGCCTAACACAAGACACTGTAAAGTCACTTTTACCAAAACTATCTGAAATTGCAGGGGGGCAAACACCAGTAATAACGTAACCCCAAGTACCTGCACAGATGATGGTTTAACTTCAGGAGTCGATTCTAATAGCGCATTTTGGTACAATTCAAAAGCTGACACATGTTTCTTCTCCATGTTGTCGAATATTTTTATTTCTGACGTCATCAGCATGCGACAAAAGGGACTCCTTTCGTGCTGTATGTAAATGAGACAACTCCAGCTTAATAAAACACTTTATCGCCCTCTACTGTGCAGGCAGTGAGATGCCGCATATCTCTACCAAAGATACTGTGGCCTCGCGCAAAAGTTGGAATTTATAAAAATGTAACTTGATGTGAGAATGTGCTCACCTCCAGGCAAACTTTAGACCATGAGTATGCACATCTGCTATTGTGCGGTTCGAGCAGATCCCTTTGTCAAGACGTTGACACATAAAACAACAAACCAGATATTTAACCGGATGTATAAATGTGAAGCATTCGGTTTAGCGTTTCCACTCACTACCAAATATGGTGATGAGAGTAAGCCCGGTGGCAAGCAGTGGGAGAAGATTGAGCTAGATGGGTTTTGGCTGACATTCTGCAAATGTTCTCATTGATGAAACATTTGATCCGCATGAAGTTATATGCTTTGTAGACTTGACCCTTTATCAAAGTTTGAAAACAATTTTTTAGAAGGAGTGCAAGGGCGGATTGAGTTACTACACACCAGCACTTCACAGAGCAGGCGTTCCCAAATGGAAACATGCTAAATAAACCGTCAATAGGATCTCACTGCCCACCTCCTTGCTTAAAACTAGCTCTTATGAGAACCGCCAAAGGAAAAGAAGACCCAGAGTTACCTCTGCTGCAGAGGATAAATTCATTACAGTTAAATGCACCTCCGATTGCTTGCCAAATAAATGCTTCACAGAGTTCAAGTAACAGACACATCTCAACATAAACTCTTCAGAGACCAAAGGAAACGTGAAACAGACACTTCATGGTCGAATTGCTGCAAAGAAACCACTACTAAAGGACACCAATAAAAAGAAGAGACTTGCTTGGGCCAAGAAACACAAGAAATAGACATTAGACAGGTGGAAATGTGTCCTTTGGTCTGATGAGTCCAAATTTGAGATGTTTTGTTCCAACCGCCGTGTCTTTGTGAGACTCAGAGTAGGTGAACAGATTATCTCTGCATTTGTGGTTCCCACCATGAAACACAGAGGAGGTGTGGGGGTGCTTTGCTGGTGACACTGTCTGTGATTTATTTAGAATTCAAGGCACAATTAACCAACATGGCTACCACAGCATTTTGCAGCAATACGAGATCCCATCTGTTTTGCGCTTAGTGGGACTATCATTTGTTTTTCAACAGGACAATGACCCAAAACACCTCCGGGCTATGTAAGAGCTATTTGGCCAAAAAAGAGAGTGATTGAGTGCTGCATCAGATGACCTGGCCTCTCACGCCCTGATCCTTTATTCTCTATTTTTGTTAGGTCGGGGTTTGTCTAGGGTGGGCATTCTAGTTTCTTTATTTCTAGGTTGGCTTGGTATGGTTCCCAATCAGAGGCAGCTGTCTATCGTTGTCTCTGATTGGGGATCATATTTAGGCAGCCTTTTCCCACCTGTTTGTTGTGGGATCTTGTTTTTGTGTAGTGCCTGTGAACACTGTATTGACTTCATGGTTCATTTGTTCTGTATTGTTTTGGTGACTTTAATTTATTAAACATGTGGAACTCTACGCACGCTGCGTCTTGGTCCGTTTATTCTACAGACGATCGTGACAACAATCCATCAACCCAATTTAGATAGTTTGGGATGAGTTGGAACACAGGGTGAAAGAAAAGCAGCCAACAAGTGCTCTGCATGTGGGAACTCAATCAAGACTGTTGGAAAAGCATTCCAGGTTACTACCTCATGAAGCCAGTTGAGAGAATAACAAGAGTGTGCAATGCTGTCATCAAGGCAAAGTGTGGCTACTATGAAGAATCTCAAATATAAATATATTTAGATTTGTTTAACACTTATTTGTTTACTGCATGATTCCATGTGTTATTTCATAGTTTTGATGTCTTCACTACTTTTCTACAATGTATAAAATAGTAAAAATAAAGAAAAACCCTGGGATGAGTAGGTGTGTCCAACCTTGACTGGTACTGTACATTTCACTCCAACAATATTTTAGAATAAGGTAGATCTGTTACCGTAAGCATGCGACACCAACACACCTCCAGGCTGTATATGGGCTATTTGACCAAGAAGGAGAGTGATGAAGTGCTGCATCAGATGACCTGGCTTCCAATATCACCTGACCTCAACCCAATTGAGATGATTTGGGATGAGTTGGACTGCAGAGTGAAGGAAAAGCAACCAAGAAAGTGCTCAGCATTTGTGGGAATTCCTTCAAGACAGTTGGAAAATCATTCCAGATTAAGCTGGTTGAGAGAATACCAAGCGTGTGCAAAGCTGTCATTAAGGCAAAGGGTGGCTACTTTGAAGAATCTACAATCTAAAATATAGTTTGAGTTGATTAACACTTTTTTGGTTACATGATTCCATATGTGTTATTGCATAGTTTTTATTTCTTCACTATTATTCTATAATGTAGAAAATATTAAAAAAGATAGAAAAACCCTTGAACGAGTAGGTGTGTCCAAACTTTTGACTGGTACTCTACGTACGGTCAATGTGGGGACGGTGCCTTCGATTAATGAAGCCGGTGACTATATTGTGTTAAATTCCTCAATGTTATCGGATGAATCTTGGAACTTATTCCAGTCGGTGCTGGCGAAACAGTCCTGTAGCTTAGCATCCGCTTCATCGGAGCACTTCTGTAATGAGCGCATCACTGGTACTTCCGGTTTGTGTTTTTGCTTATAAGCAGGAATCAGAAGAATAGAGTTATTGTCATATTTTCAGAAGGGAGGTCGGGGGAAACAGTGGCTGGCAAACAGTCATGAAGTGGGTATACTCTAATTTTGCCAAAAAGTTCCTAAACGGCCCACCAAGCGAAGGAAAGATGCCCTGTGTGAAAAATTATTTGAGAAACAGTGACATACACTCTGTATGACCTAAAAGTATAAATCCCATATTGACTTTCATAGTCAGGCCAAGCCAAACTGTACTTTGCAAGTAGGCTAATTGTAACGGCTTTCTAATGGTGAAGGAGAGTCGGACCAAACTGCAGCGTGTCGATTGCGATCCATGTTTATTAAACAAACGTAAAACACGACTAAACACGAACACTACAAAACAATAAACGAAACGAAACGAAACGAAACGAAACGAAACGAAACGAAACGAAACGAAACGAAACGAAACGAAACGAAACGAAACGAAACGAAACGAAACGAAACGAAACGAAACGAAACGAAACGAAACGAAACGAAACGAAACGAAACGAAACGAAACGAAACGAAACGAAACGAAACCGGAAACAGCCTATACATGTGTCATCTAACAAGGACATCAAGACACTCAGGACAATCACCCACAATACAACCAAAGAATATGGCTGCCTAAATATGGTTCCCAATCAGAGACAACGATAAACACCTGCCTCTGATTGAGAACCACTTCAGACAGCCATAGACTTTCCTAGAACACCCCACTAAGCTACAATCCCACTAAACTACACACCACATACAAAAACCCATGTCACACCCTGGCCTGACCAAAACATGAAGAAAAACACAAAATACTTCGACCAGGGCGTGACACTAATAGTATGCTTACTATTGAAACAGATACAGGAGGCTGTCAAATTAGTTTAGATTTTTTTCATTAAGGTTTTCGCTCTCAAAGTCACACTTTTTCAAAATTACACGTTCTAAGTCCATAACAATGCTTAAACCACATCGGGAGACCACTTTTGACATCTGGGTAAAATCAGAACACCTTCTGATCTGTTCCATCAGTCTTATTAATTGATACGGCGTATACCTCCACTGCACTACTTTGTGGGCTCCCGAGTGCCCCAGTGGTTTAAGGCACTGCAGTTCAGTGTTGAGGTGTCACTACAGCCACTCTGGTTCAAGTCCAGGCTTTATCTCAACCAGCTGTGATTGAGAGGTCCGTAGGGCGGTATGGGTTTGGCTGGTGTAGGCCGTCATTATAAATAAGAATGTGTTCTTAATTAACTGACTTGCCTAATTAGAAATATGTATTTGGCATATACCCTCTACTGCTGGTGAAGTATCAGGATGTTTTCTCTGAATTTTAGATCAAATCAAATTTTATTGGTCACATACACATATTTACCAGATGTTATTAGGGATGTAGCGAAATGCTTGTGTTCTTATCACCAACAATGCAGTAGTATCTAATATTCAATTCCGTTTCAAATCATGAAATACACATTCAATTTATGAATTCAATGATAAAAATGTTGCATTAAACATAAAAAAAATGTTATATTCAAATTCAATATCCTAATACAAATGTAAAATTATAAAATTCAAATAGAATTTCTGTTGGAACTGAAATCGCTCCATACCACATTTTCATTCACAGTTTTTATGCGAGTTAAGTCATACTGTATAAACAAATCATGACAGCTGTGATGGATACAGGAAGTTTCCTTACAATTTTATAATTGCCGGCAGATCATTTGTTCGTTGGACACGGCGGGATCTTTTTGGGGTAAAATGTATTATGCAATAAATGGCAGGGAAATGTATTTATGGGAAAATATTGATATTATAGCCATCATATCAAAGTAAACTTGGAGTCACGCGATGATATGGGGGGTCCTCTCACTATGACTCCGGAAACCAAGCAGTTTATTAGACTACATGTGAAATAAGTTATGATGAACTTCATAGGGTGGTGAAAGTGCAAGGCGATGAGCTTGATGCTCCTTTCCAATAAATATCGAGGATATTCTGTTGAAATTGTGATCGATGCTTGACCACCGTTTGACAAATAAAAATGATGCCCCTGCTACATACCCCTTAGTTCACATAATTTAAAGGGGAAATCTGTGATTGCAACATTCATTTTTGTACTTTTAAATTCATGATGTATGCCCATTGATTCTTGAAGAATACAACTTAGACTAAACTTGAGCTTAGTTCAACTGTCATACCCCATCAGGCTCCAAAATATAGGCCTAAGCGTGTTTTACTCCTTTTTTGATAAATAATGTAATTGTAAACAAACACTGTATAGCCTCGAAACATGGTTAAAACTGTAATATTGATGGATGATCAGTCCTTGCATCCAGAGCTCTCTGTCTATGACTCGAAGAGTTGTTACATTTCTCCACCTCATCCCCAAATCAGTGGCGAGATATTCTGCTTTGTTATTGTTTGAACTGCAGACTGCCCCTTTAACTGTTTAAATAATGACATCGACTGTTTATGGATGTAATCTTTTATTTTTCGTGTACATTAAGTACATCGTGTTGGCTTGCACTACACTAGTATCAGACACCGTATACAACTCCCGAGTGGCGCAGCGGTCTAAGGCATCGCAGTGCTGTAGTTGTCTCTACAGACACCCTGGTTCGAATCCCGCCATGATTGAGAGTCCCATAGAGCGGTGCACAATTTCCCCGGGTTTGACCGGTGTAGGCCGACATTGTAAGTAAGAATCTCTTCTTAAACTGGCTTGCCAAGTCAAAGTAATACATTTTTTTCCCAACTGCTCAGTATACAGTCTACCCTTTATGGCCACCAGGTGTAGCACTTCACCTACAGTGTGTCCAAGGTTCAGCATCTCCTACTCCCAGAATGCCTCAGTGGTTTGCCAAGCCTTCAACAATGCAGCCTTGATCGTGCACACAGGGGGATCTAGCTACTCGTACAGCGCGCGATTGGCATGGACATGCTTACAAAAATAAAACTTAACACCGAACATGCCATTTTGTTATCAACTTGTATAACCCGAAATATGTTTTGAAGCTGATTGAAGTATATATATATATTTTTTTAACATTTTGGAGCCTCATACCGGGTGAGTAGCAAGCTAACTAAGCTAACGTTTGTCTGCTAGCAAGCAAATGCCTATTGTGGCTAACGTTAGCTGGCTAATTGACCCCCCTTTCTCATTCACATTATATTGTCGTATTATTGTGCGGAGACGTCTATTCCTTTCTGTAGCTATTCCGTAATTAACTTATTTCGCCTCGAGTATTGTGCACTGAAAAAACCTTATCGCCAGCTGGTTAGCACTGCGTGTGTGTCGTGTCGTTATTGGTACCCTCTCAAGCGTGTTTGTTGTGATCTCCCTCTGACCGACACACGTCAACGTCAGAGTTAGTTTGATGGCAAAACAATGTATCAATTTGAAATTACAAAACGGCATTGATGTTTGTGTTATAAGCAACCAAAAGTATGTATATTGTAGCAAGCATCGGAAATCGTTAGCTAGCTAGTCAATGCAACCCAAAAGTAGCTTGTCCATTTAATGTGCATGCTGCATTGTAGTTGGCTATTCGGCACAATAGATACACTCCCATTCAAATGGCTAACGTTACCATTGCAGAGTGAATCATGGTACAGTACAATGAAGGGTGAAACCAACAACATGGATTTAGAACCAATACATTGTAGCTTACTATTTTGTAATATTGTTCTGGGCTGAGTGTCCCAAAAGCTTCGAAGCACTAAGATCATCTTTCGTTCGTCACGATTCCACTGAAACTAAAATATCTTTGCTGCTTTTGGAACCCAGTCCTGTTCTTTTACGTTAAGCTTCAGTAGAGGTCCCAGATGAAGCTACCCCCTACTAATTGTGGTAACGGCTAAGACTAACCTCAGGTTGCCTTACCGCTAGTGGCCTATTTGGATTTCATATGATGTTTTAATGTGTATCTTGTGACTGATGGAGTATGGATACTTTATTGAAAACAAGTTAGGATATGCACACTCCTCCATAGTTGCATTATCAACAGTAATAGGCCTAGCTATCCCTTGATCATGACTCCACATAAGAGTTATTGGAAGAAGGCATCTTCCATACCGAGGAGGTTTATTTAGAACGATCAATCTGAACATTAACGGCGGCAGGTAGTCTAGTGGTAAGAGCGTTGGGCCAGTAACCAAAAGGTTTCTGGATCGAGTCCCTGAGCTGACATGGTACAACATATGTTTTTCTGCCCCTGAACAAGGCAGTTAACCTACCAGGGAACAGTGGGTTGTCATTGTAAACAGGAATTTGTTCTTAACTGACTTGCCTAGTTAAATAAAGGTAAAACAAATGAACAGGTGTCGCTTGCGCCTGCGGTACAGTTTTGGAAGCATCATTTAAAAAAAGTTAAATTGATAGGCAAGGTTAGTGTTCCCACACAGCCATATCTGAATGACCACATTCTAAATGTGTTTTCTGTCATTCTGAGCATCGTGGGTGGACGCCATAATTAGGTTACGCACCCAATGCATATGGGTCCAGGAAATTTCTCAAATGTCCGGTAAATGAACATGTTGCAGGTCAAATGTCCAGCTCCACATTTTCATAACAGAAACCCGGTTGTAGTTGATAGAACACGTAGAAGAGGGGGGGGGGGGGTGTTGATGGTCACATTAAAACAATCTTAGGCATGTATATAGTTTTATTGGTTCAATAGTGTTCCACCTTGTCAGCAGCATCAGATTTAGTTCATAGAAGTTTGCCGCGGGGGGGGTCTTTATATTTGTACTTTTTCACACTTTCACACATTGTGAACAGCGACCATGGAGCAATTGGGGAAAGTGCCTTGCTCAAGGGCACATCAACAGATTTCCACCTAATCTGTTCAGGGTTTCGAACTAGCGGCCATACGGATATTGGCTCGAACCGCTAGGCTACCTTCTGCCCAGTAGTGACAGACCGGTGATGTAATTGTTTCCCATGGACCCCAGCAAGAGAATAAATCAACATGTACCACATGGGACAACAGCCTTTAACAGTGGACAAGGTTATTGATCCTCTCATAGGGGCTTGATAGCTGTGTCGCCCAATGATCTTCTCTTGTGGTCACCAAGTAATCAACCTTAGCTGCAAGTTGTGATATTGACACAATCAGCATTCGATTACTGTGCTGTGACATGGGCTCTTGTTTTCACACTGCCTTTCATTAAACATTTTAACCCTTTACACTTGTACAAAATGGCTGATTTGGACACTGATAAGCTCCTAAATTGGAATGCAGTGGCTGTACAGTAACATGTTATAAATTACATGGCTGACTTCGGTCGTCAGTTGAATGGTGTTTCCTCCGGCACATTGGTGCGGCTTGCTTCTTGGTTAAGCGGGTCAGTGTTAAGGATGGTTTGACGGGGCATGTTTCAAAGGACACCAGAAAGTGGGAAGCAAAAAGTGTGCTTGCTCTAGTTCCTCAACAGCACAGCTATGAGAGCTACAAAAAAATCACCTTATAATTGAAGACTTCTTTGAATCATAATTGTGCATTGAAATGACTTAGGAACTCTGGAGAGGTGTGTTCCCGCTTGGAGACACAAGTTAGTCCTCTCACTCAAACCCTTGTCAATTTGTTGTCCTATGTTGCACCTACCCCACATTTCCAGGAATATTCTTACGTCAAATTTTGTAATCAACAAATGCAGCGAAAAGTACAGTGAATGTAAAATGCACATGAAATCAAGTGTAATGTTTGGATTCAGTCGTGTCAGGTGAACTGTTATGTCCTTAACTTTGGTGTAATCATTCCCTTTCAATTGCTATCATGCTTATGCATATGTGCTTCATATTTCTTCTGTAAGAAACATTTTAATTTAGCCCTATCCATATAGGCCAATTCCCACAAGTGTAAAGGGTTCATTCTTTCCTTATGCAGCAATATTGTGTGGGGAATTACTTCAGCCAGCTTAATGACAATAAATGAGCAAATAAATCCAGAGGTGTTGCCTTTTGCAGTGTCTGCTCGACCTTCTCGCTGGCGACGCTGAGTGAGTGCAGAAGTTTGGCTGTGTTTGGCCTTGAGTGTTCGTGTTGCCGGGCGGGCTCTAAAGCCGTACTCGTCAACATCTGTTTTATGTTGTCTCTTTTTCTGACAGTGCGAGATGTATTTATATAGGGCCAAGCCACTCACTTCTGCAGTTCAATTTATTGCGTTTCAGAGAACATGAACAGATGTCAACTGTAGGTGGAGAACGTGAATGAATCAGAGGCTGATTTAAATGAACTTGAAGAGTGAGACATTGCACTGTGTAAGAGAATGTTGGTATGAGAGAGATGTCAGAATTCATCTGTCTCTTGGTGGAGATAGTGGATAGCAGAGGTACATGCATGTTCAATCGTGGCCTGCTTCACTTCCGGGATTACTTAGCTAATCCATTATCTCCCAAACTACGTTTTCCCAGAGCCCCGTCTGCCCTATTTTTAAAAATGTTTTCCTTTTTTTTTTTGAGGACCCCAATGGCAATCCTACCGCCACACATGGTAAACATACAGTATGTGTTAATAACCTCTTGGGGATAGTGAGACGCTATCGTCTCAAGTGGCCAATAGCCTCGGGAAATGCATTGCGCCAAATTCAAATAAAACGCGATAAAACTCAAACTTTCATTAAATCACACATGCAGGGTACTCAATTAAAGCTACACTCGTTGTGAATCCAGCCAACATGTCAGATTTTTAAAATGCTCTTCGGCGAAAGCATGAGAAGCTATTATCTGATAGCATGCACCCCCCTGAACCAGTTGTAAACAAAATAACTAGCGTAGCAGGCGCTACACAAAACACTGAAATAAAATATAAAACATGCATTACCTTTGACGAGCTTCTTTGTTGGCACTCCAATATGTCCCATAAACATCACAATTGGTCCTTTTTTCCCCCGATTAATTCCGTCCATGTATACCCAAAATGTCCATTTATAAAGCAGGTTTGATCCGGAAATAAACAGCTTTCCAAAACACAACGTCACTATAAAACATTTCAAAAGTTGCCTATAAACTTTGCCAAAATATTTCAAACTACTTTTGTAATACAACTTTAGGTATTTTTAAACGTTAATAATCGATCAAATTGTAGACGGGGCAATCTGTATTCAATAGAGCAAGTAAACAAAACATGCACCATTTTCCCTCTTGCATAACTATCAACAGTGTAACGTTGTTGCAGGTTGTGCCTCTTCTTCGTTGCACCAATGATTAACTCCAACCCAATTCCAAAGACTGGTGACATCCTGTGGAAGTCGTAGGAACTGTAAAATGGTCGCTATCAAATGTCCCTTGGCAAAGACAACTGAGGGAACGGTCAGAGGGAAAAAGAAGAAGGATCTGAACAGTTTTTCCTTGGGGTTTTGCTGTTATAGTCACAGACATGATTGAACCAGTTTTAGAAATTTCAGTGTTTTCTATCCACACCTACTAATCATATGCATATAATATATTCCTGGCATGATTAGCAGGAAGTTGAAATTGTGCACGCTATTTATCCAAAAGTGGAAATGCTGCCCCCTATCCTTAAGAAGTTTTAAGATAAAAGCAGTTCCTCCCGGGTGGCGCAGTGGTTAAGCGCCCTTAACTGTACTGCAGCGCCAGCTGTGCCATCAGAGTCCCTGGGTTCGCGCCCAGGCTCTGTCGTAACCGGCCGCGACCGGGAGGTCCGTGGGGCGACGCACAATTGGCCTAGCGTCGTCCGGGTTAGGGAGGGCTTGGTCGGTAGGGATGTCCTTGTCTCATCGTGCACCAGCGACTCCTGTGGCGGGCCAGGCGCAGTGCGCGCTAACCAACGTTGCCAGGTGCACGGTGTTCCCTCCGACACATTGGTGCGGCTGGGTTCCGGGTTGGATGCGTGCTGTGTTAAGAAGCAGTACGGCTGGTTGGGTTGTATCGGAGGACGCATGACTTTCAACCTTCGTCTCTCCCGAGCCCGTAGCTACTACAACAATTGGATACCACGAAATTGGGGAGAAAAAGGGGTAAAAAAAAAGAAAACGAAAAAAAAAAGGAAAACAGTTCAAAATAAATAGCTAGCCAACCTAGCATGGGCCAAGGGTACATTTTTGACTGGCAGCCCTGTCAGTGTGTTTTCTTATTGGGGTTCCAGAACAGCAGAACATAATATCCTGTGAAAAGGCACTTAAACTTTCTGGCGCAGGCGTTCTGCCAACGACCCACCTCGACAACATCCGGTGAAATTGCAGAGCGCGAAATTCAATTGACAGAAATAGAAATATTTAGCATTCATTAAAAGCTTAACTTCTTGTTAATCCAGCCGCTGTGTCAGATTTCAAATGCGATTATCTGAGGACAGCTCCCTGCATACAAAAGCATGAAAAACACATTTCAACCAGGTAGGTGCGCCACGACAGTCAGAAATAGCGATATAATAAATGCCTTACCTTTGAAGATCTTCTTCTGTTGGCACTCCAATAGGTCCCAGCTACATAACGAATGGTCCTTTTGTTCAATAATGTCCTTTATATCCCCAAAAACTCAGTTTAGCTGGCGCGCTTCATTCAATAATCCATCGGTTTCCCTCCTTAACCTGTTGGTGTTAGGGGGCAGTATTTTCGTTTTTGGAAAAAAAACATTCCTGTTTTAAACGGGATATTTTCTCATGAAAATATGCTAGAATATGCATATAATTGACAGCTTTGGATAGAAAACACTCTAACGTTACCAAAACTGTAAAGATATTGTCTGTGAGTATAACAGAACTGATGTTGCAGGCGAAAGCCTGAGAAAAATCCAATCCGGAAGTGCCCCAGGTTTTGAAAGCGCTGCGTTCCAATGACTCCCTATATGGCTGTGAATGTACCATCAACAAGCTTACGCTTTCTACGTATTCCCCAAGGTGTCTACAGCATTGTGAAGTAGTTTTACGCATTTCTGTTGGAGAATAGCCGTATGGGGGCACATTGCGTAAGTGGTCACATGGTGGCTCCGAGAGAGATTCTCGCGTAAAGTGCAGAGGTAGCCATTACTCCAATCGGTCCTAGAGAAAAAGGAATTGTCCCGATGGATATATTATCGAATAGATATTAGAAAAACACCTTGAGGATGGATTCTAAACGTTTGCCATGTTTCTGTCGATATTATGGAGCTAATTTGGAAGAAAAAAAATTGGCATTGTGGTTGATACCAACCTTAATATAATGCCAAAATGAAACATGTGTTCACAAAAAATATTGTGTGTTTATTTAACACTGTAAATTAAAGGAATGAGTGGTTTTGGGTGGATTTTCCCTCTAAGACTTGGGTCCCATCTCTATCAGGTAGTAATTCCCCCATGGTAGGGCATTATCGCCCTGGCTGCTCTCCCACAATCCATCAGTGTCTTGAGAATGGGGTGGCTGCAGGATTGGGTGGGCTGGGGTTGGCAGCTGTTGGGAGCACCTGCCTCCATCTGTGATGGGCTAGCAGCCTGGCCTGGGATATAGAGGCCCTGGAAACAGGGCTGCCTTGGCCAGATAACAAGAGGGAGGTTTTTTTGTTGTTAGGGCTGGCCGTGGTGTGTGTGTGTGCAGCTGATTTGTTTTACATAACTTTTTTCATTGGGACGCTTCCAGCCTTGCTCCGATGTGGGCAGCCTTGCCAGGGGATTCACAGGGCATGTGGGTCTCCGTTCAGCTCAGGTATACCCGAGTGGAGTTGATAGCCACTGTACATTTATGTTGACCAAGCTCAAGGTCATTGCACTGACATTGTTTGGCAGGTAGACTTAATTAATATGTGGTGGCCTTAACATTCAGAGCACCTTTGTGGATGTCAAACCTGATTGAGAGGTGTGTGTGTGTGTCTGTGTGCCACTGTACAGTGCTTTCAGAAAGTATTCAGGCCCCTTCACGTTTTTCACATTTTGTTATGTTACAGCCTTTTTCTAACATGTATTATATTTTCCTCATCCGTCTACACACTAGCCCATAATGAAAAGTGAAAACAGGTTTTATACATTTTAGCAAATGTATTAAAAAATAAACAAATACCTTATTTACATAAGTTTTCAGACCCTTTGTTGTGAGACTCTACATTGAGCTCATTTGCATCCTGTTTCCATTGATCATCCTTGATGTTTCTACAACTTGATTGGAGTCCACATGGTAAATTCAATTGATTAGACATTATTTGGAAAGGCACACCCCTGTCTATATTAGGTCCCACCGTTGACAGTGCATGTCAGAGCAAAAACCAAGCCACGAGGTCGAAGGAATTGTCCGTAGAGCTCAGAGACATGATTGTGTCGAGACAGATCTGGGGAAGGGTACCAAAACATTTATTTCTGCAGCATTGAAGGTCCACCGGGAACACAGTGGCCTCCATCTTAAATGGAAGACATTTGATACCTCCAAGACTCCCTAGAGCTATCCGCCCGGCCAAACTAAGCAATCGGGGGAGAAGGGCCTTCGTCAGGGAGGTGACCAAGAACCCCGATGGTCAATCTGACATGGCTTCAGCGTTCCTCTGTGGAGATAGGAGAACCTTCCAGAAGGACAACCATCTCTGCAGCACTCCACCTATCAGGCCTTTATGGTAGAGTGGCCAGACGAAAGCCACCCCTCAGTAAAAGCCACATGACACCCCACTTGGAGTTTGCCAAAAAGGCACCTAAAGGATTATCTGGTCTGATGAAATCAAGATTGAACTCTTTGGCCTGAATGTCAAGCGCCACGTCTGGAGGAAACCGGGCACAGCTCATCACCTGGCCAATACCATCCCTACGGTGAAGCATGGTGGTGGTAGAATCATGCTTTGTGGATGTTTTTCAGCGGCAGGGACAGAGGGACTAGTCAGGATCGAGGGAAAGATGAACGGAACAAAGTACAGAGAGATCCTTGATGAAAACCTGCTCCAGAGTGCTCAGGACCTCAGACTGGGGCGAAGGTTCACCTTCCAACAGGACAACGACCCTAAGCACACAGCCAAGACAACGCAGGAGTGGCTTCAGGACAAGTCTCTGAATGTCCTTGAGTGGACTTGATCCCGATCAAACATCTCCGGAGAGACCTGATAATGGCTGTGCAGTGACTCTTCCCATCCAACCTGACAGAGCTTGAGAGGATCTTCAAAGAAGAATTGGATAACTTCCCAAATACAGGTGATCCAAGCTTGTTGCGTCAAACCCAAAAGACTCAAGGCTGTAATCGCTGCCAAAGGTGCTTCAACAAAGTACTGAGTAAAGGGTTTGAATACTTATGTAAAGGTATTATTTCAGTTTTAAATGTTTAATACATTTGCACATACAACCTTATCAAATCAAATCAAATCAAATTTATTTATATAGCCCTTCGTACATCAGCTGATATCTCAAAGTGCTGTACAGAAACCCAGCCTAAAACCCCAAACAGCAAACAATGCAGGTGTAAAAGCACGGTGGCTAGGAAAAACTCCCTAGAAAGGCCAAAACCTAGGAAGAAACCTAGAGAGGAACCAGGCTATGTGGGGTGGCCAGTCCTCTTCTGGCTGTGCCGGGTAGAGATTATAACAGAACATGACCAAGATGTTCAAATGTTCATAAATGACCAGCATGGTCGAATAATAATAAGGCAGAACAGTTGAAACTGGAGCAGCAGCACAGTCAGGTGGACTGGGGACAGCAAGGAGTCATCATGTCAGGTAGTCCTGGGGCACGGTCCTAGGGCTCAGGTCCTCCGAGAGAGAGAAAGAAAGAGAGAATTAGAGAGAGCATATGTGGGGTGGCCAGTCTTCTTCTGGCTGTGCCGGGTGGAGATTATAACAGAACGTGGCCAAGATGTTCAAATGTTCATAAATGACCAGCATGGTTGAATAATAGTAAGGCAGAACAGTTGAAACTGGAGCAGCAGCATGGCCAGGTGGACTGGGGACAGCAAGGAGTCATCATGTCAGGTAGTCCTGGGACATGGTCCTAGGGCCCAGGCCAGTTGAAACTGGAGCAGCAGCATGGCCAGGTGGACTGGGGACAGCAAGGAGTCATCATGTCAGGTAGTCCTGGGGCATGGTCCTAGGGCTCAAGTCCTCCGAGAGAGAGAAAGAAAGAGAGAAGGAGAGAATTAGAGAACGCACACTTAGATTCACACAGGACACCGAATAGGACAGGAGAAGTACTCCAGATATAACAAACTGACCCTAGCCCCCCGACACATAAACTAATGCAGCATAAATACTGGAGGCTGAGACAGGAGGGGTCAGGAGACACTGTGGCCCCATCCGAGGACACCCGGACAGGGCCAAACAGGAAGGATATAACCCCACCCACTTTGCCAAAGCACAGCCCCCACACCACTAGAGGGATATCTTCAACCACCAACTTACCATCCTGAGACAAGGCCGAGTATAGCCCACAAAGATCTCCGCCACAGCTCAACCCAAGGGGGGCGCCAACCCAGACAGGCCGACCACAACAGTGAATCAACCCACCCAGGTGACGCACCCCCCAGGGACGGCATGAGAGAGCCCCAGTAAGCCAGTGACTCAGCCCCGTAACAGGGTAGAGGCAGAGAATCCCAGTGGAAAGAGGGGAATCGGCCAGGCAGAGACAGCAAGGGCGGTTCGTTGCTCCAGAGCCTTTCCGTTCACCTTCCCACTCCTGGGCCAGACTACACTCAATCATATGACCCACTGAAGAGATGAGTCTTCAGTAAAGACTTAAAGGTTGAGACCGAGTTTGCGTCTCTGACATGGGTAGGCAGACCGTTCCATAAAAATGGAGCTCTATAGGAGAAAGCCCTGCCTCCAGCTGTTTGCTTAGAAATTCTAGGGACAATTAGGAGGCCTGCGTCTTGTGACCGTAGCGTACGTGTAGGTATGTACGGCAGGACCAAATCAGAGAGATAGGTAGGAGCAAGCCCATGTAATGCTTTGTAGGTTAGCAGTAAAACCTTGAAATCAGCCCTTGCTTTGACAGGAAGCCAGTGTAGAGAGGCTAGCACTGGAGTAATATGATCAAATTTTTTGGTTCTAGTCAGGATTCTAGCAGCCGTATTCAGCACTAACTGAAGTTTATTTAGTGCTTTATCCGGGTAGCCGGAAAATAGAGCATTGCAGTAGTCTAACCTAGAAGTGACAAAAGCATGGATTAATTTTTCTGCATCATTTTTGGACAGAAAGTTTCTGATTTTTGCAATGTTACGTAGATGGAAAAAAGCTGTCCTCGAAATGGTCTTGATATGTTCTTCAAAAGAGAGATCAGGGTCCAGAGTAACGCCGAGGTCCTTCACAGTTTTATTTGAGACGACTGTACAACCATTAAGATTAATTGTCAGATTCAACAGAAGATCTCTTTGTTTCTTGGGACCTAGAACAAGCATCTCTGTTTTGTCTGAGTTTAATAGTAGAAAGTTTGCAGCCATCCACTTCCTTATGTCTGAAACACATGCTTCTAGCGAGGGCAATTTTGGGGCTTCACCATGTTTCATTGAAATGTACAGCTGTGTGTCATCCGCATAGCAGTGAAAGTTTACATTATGTTTTCGAATAACATCCCCAAGAGGTAAAATATATAGTGAAAACAATAGTGGTCCTAAAACAGAACCTTGAGGAACACCGAAATTTACAGTTGATTTGTCAGAGGACAAACCATTCACAGAGACAAACTGATATCTTTCCGACAGATAAGATCTAAACCAGGCCAGAACATGTCCGTGTAGACCAATTTGGGTTTCCAATCTCTCCAAAAGAATGTGGTGATCGATGGTATCAAAAGCAGCACTAAGGTCTAGGAGCACGAGGACAGATGCAGAGCCTCGGTCCGTTGCCATTAAAATGTCATTTACCACCTTCACAAGTGCCGTCTCAGTGCTATGATGGGGTCTAAAACCAGACTGAAGCATTTCGTATACATTGTTTGTCTTCAGGAAGGCAGTGAGTTGCTGCGCAACAGCCTTCTCTAAAATTTTTGAGAGGAATGGAAGATTCGATATAGGCCGATAGTTTTTTATATTTTCTGGGTCAAGGTTTGGCTTTTTCAAGAGAGGCTTTATTACTGCCACTTTTAGTGAGTTTGGTACACATCCAGTGGATAGAGAGCCGTTTATTATGTTCAACATAGGAGGGCCAAGCACAGGAAGCAGCTCTTTCAGTAGTTTAGTTGGAATAGGGTCCAGTATGCAGCTTGAAGGTTTAGAGGCCATGATTATTTTCATCATTGTGTCAAGAGATATAGTACTAAAAGACTTGAGCGTCTCTCTTGATCCTAGGTCCTGGCAGAGTTGTGCAGACTCAGGACAACTGAGGTTTGGAGGAATACGCAGGTTTAAAGAGGAGTCCGTAATTTGCTTTCTAATAATCATAATCTTTTCCTCAAAGAAGTTCATGAATTTATCACTGCTAAAGTGAAAGTCATCCTCTCTTGGGGAATGCTGCTTTTTAGTTAGCTTTGCGACAGTATCAAAAAGGAATTTCGGATTGTTCTTATT
Organism: Oncorhynchus nerka; assembly: GCF_034236695.1. Lineage (NCBI taxonomy): Eukaryota > Metazoa > Chordata > Actinopteri > Salmoniformes > Salmonidae > Oncorhynchus > Oncorhynchus nerka. The sequence goes on from NC_088408.1 coordinate 15,484,629, forward strand.
TTCCTCAATTAAGTTAGAAAAATAGGATGATCGAGCAGCAGTAAGGGCTCTTCGGTACTGCACGGTACCGTCCTTCCAAGCTAGTCGGAAGACTTCCAGTTTGGTGTGGCGCCATTTCCGTTCCAATTTTCTGGAAGCTTGCTTCAGAGCTCGGGTATTTTCTGTGTACCAGGGAGCTAGTTTCTTATGAGACATTTTTTTAGTTTTTAGGGGTGCAACTGCATCTAGGGTATTGCGCAAGGTTAAATTGAGATACTCAGTTAGGTGGTTAACGGATTTTTGTCCTCTGGCGTCCTTGGGTAGGCAGAGGGAGTCTGGAAGGGCATCAAGGAATCTTTGTGTTGTCTGTGAATTTATAGCACGACTTTTGATGTTCCTTGGTTGGGGTCTGAGCAGATTATTTGTTGCAATTGCAAACGTAATAAAATGGTGGTCCGATAGTCCAGGATTATGAGGAAAAACATTAAGATCCACAACATTTATTCCATGGGACAAAACTAGGTCCAGCGTATGACTGTGACAGTGAGTGGGTCCAGAGACATGTTGGACAAAACCCACTGAGTCGATGATGGCTCCGAAAGCCTTTTGGAGTGGGTCTGTGGACTTTTCCATGTGAATATTAAAGTCACCAAAGATTAGAATATTATCTGCAATGACTACAAGGTCCGATAGGAATTCAGGGAACTCAGTGAGAAACGCTGTATATGGCCCAGGAGGCCTGTAAACAGTAGCTATAAAAAGTGATTGAGTAGGCTTGCTAGATTTCATGACTAGAAGCTCAAAAGACGAAAACGTCATTTTTTTTTTTTTTTTTTTTTTTTTTGTAAATTGAAATTTGCTATCGTAAATGTTAGCAACACCTCCGCCTTTGCGGGATGCACGGGGGATATGCTCACTAGTGTAGCCAGGAGGTGAGGCCTCATTTAACACAGTAAATTCATCAGGCTTAAGCCATGTTTCAGTCAGGCCAATCACATCAAGATTATGATCAGTGATTAGTTCATTGACTATAATTGCCTTTGAAGTAAGGGATCTAACATTAAGTAGCCCTATTTTGAGAAGTGAGGTATCATGATCTCTTTCAGTAATGACAGGAATGGAGGTGGTCTTTATCCTAGTGAGATTGCTAAGGCGAACACCGCCATGTTTAGTTTTGCCCAACCTAGGTCGAGGCACAGACACGGTCTCAATGGTGATAGCTGAGCTGACTACACTGACTATGCTAGTGGCAGACTCCACTATGCTGGCAGGCTGGCTAATAGCCTGCTGCCTGGCCTGCACCCTATTTCATTGTGGAGCTAGAGGAGTTAGAGCCCTGTCTATGTTGGTAGATAAGATGAGAGCACCCCTCCAGCTAGGATGGAGTCCGTCACTCCTCAGCAGGTCAGGCTTGGTCCTGTTTGTGGGTGAGTCCCAGAAAGAGGGCCAATTATCTACAAATTCTATCTTTTGGGAGGGGCAGAAAACAGTTTTCAACCAGCGATTGAGTTGTGAGACTCTGCTGTAGAGCTCATCACTCCCCCTAACTGGGAGGGGGCCAGAGACAATTACTCGATGCCGACACATCTTTCTAGCTGATATGCACGCAGAAGCTATGTTGCGCTTGGTGATCTCTGACTGTTTCATCCTAACATCGTTGGTGCCGACGTGGATAACAATATCTCTATACTCTCTACACTCGCCAGTTTTAGCTTTAGCCAGCACCATCTTCAGATTAGCCTTAACGTCGGTAGCCCTGCCCCGGGTAAACAGTGTATGATCGCTGGATGATTCGCTTTAAGTCTAATACTGCGGGTAATGGAGTCGCCAATGACTAGAGTTTTCAATTTGTCAGAGCTAATGGTGGGAAGCTTCGGCGTCTCAGACCCCGTAACGGGAGGAGTAGAGACCAGAGAAGACTCGGCCTCTGACACCGACCCGCTGCTTAATGGGGAAAACCGGTTGAAAGTTTCTGTCGGCTGAATGAGCGACACCGGTTGAGCGTTCCTACAGCATTTCCTTCCAGAAACCGTGAGAAAATTGTCCGGCTGCGGGGACTGTGCCAGGGGATTTATACTACTATCTGTACTTACTGGTGGCACAGACGCTGTTTCATCCTTTCCTACACTAAAATTACCCTTGCCTAACGATTGCGTCTGAAGCTGGGCTTGCAGTACAGCTATCCTCGCCGAAAGGCGAGCACAGCGGCTGCAATTAGAAGGCATCATGTTAATGTTACTACTTAGCTTCGGCTGTTGGAGGTCCTGACGAATCGTGTCCAGATAAAGCGTCCGGAGTGAAAAAGTTGAGGAAAAAATAAATAAATATATGAACGGTAATTAAAAAGTGAAAACCGTAAAGTTGTCAGGTAGCAAAATAGGCAAAATAGGTTGGCAACAAAACGCACAGCAACTCGAAAACAAGCCTGCAAGTTGTGACCGGAAATGACGTCTCTGAAATATGGGGTATTGTGTGTTGATTTGAGGAGAAAAACAATTGAATCAATTTCAGAATAAGGCTGTAACGTAACAAAATGTGGAACATGTCAAAGGGTCTGAATACTTTCCGAATGCCCTGTAGAATTATCCATGGCCAACTGCAAAAGTGTCGCTATTACTCTCAACAGCATTGCTGCCCTGAATTTAACAAGCACCATCGACAAAGATCAGTGGGAAAAAGTTGTGATCGATTACTTTTTGCACACGGTCAGTGTGAACCGGAGTGACTTGACACAACTTTGTCCAAACTAGCTGTACAAACAAAACTAACGTTACAGGACGTCTTACTTAAAGGTTTTCCAGTCTGCCGTGAAGCGTTCATCCATGTATACAGGTACTAGTCTTGCTACATTTTCTGATATTATATGTTTCCAATTTTGTCAGTTTTCGTTGTAAGTTAAATCGTACTGTTAGCTAGAGAACGTTAGCTTGCTGGCTCGCTAGCTAACGTTATGTGTATGATCTGTGTAGTCATTTTATTAGTATCTCAGAAATCCATTTGCTTTGCTATTTATAGCCTAATGTTAACTAGCTAGCTAATATTGGACTCTAGTTGGTTAGCTTTTGCTCCCTGCAGATTCATACTACAGCGTTTCATAGGCCTCCCAAGTGGCGCAGTGGTGTAAGGCACTGCATCACAGTGCTAGCTGTACCACTAGAGATTCTGGGTTCGAGTCCAGGCTCTGTTGCAGCTGGCAGCGACCGGGAGACCCATGGGGCGGCGCACAATTGGCTCAGCGTTGTCCGGAATTAGGGAGGGTTTGGTCGGCAGGGCTGTCCTTGTCCTATCACGCACTAGCGACTCCTGTGGCAGGCCGAGCACAGTGCACGCTGACACGGCTGCCAGGTGCACGGTGTTTCCTCCGACACGTTGCTGTGGATGGCTTCTGAATTAAGCGGGCATTGTGTCAAGAAGTGTGGCTTGTTTGGGTTGTGTTTTGGAGGATACACGGCCACTCCATAAAATTGGGGCGAAAAAGGGGTAATTAAAATAAAAAAAATCTGCTTTTCATGCTAGCTATTGCAATCAATTTGCATTGCTAGTACTACTGTATAGGTTGGGATTATGGCTCATTATTTTATCTAGTCAGTAGCTCGCTACATGTCTAAACAGAAGATTCTACTTCGCCAGATTATTCATGACCCATCAAGTTAGCCAGGTGTGTCTGGAGGTGATGACTGCCAATGAACATGTGTACATGTCTAGACAATAGTGATCCATCCACTTAGCTAGATGTGGCTGGGGGGTGGTTATAGAATTTCTTTCTCATGACCCAAAAATGTAAACTGTGTATGGGTAAGCATGATCTAATATCTAAATATTTGAATCTGGAGTCTTTCTGTTTTTGACTGTGCTGTTTACACCTTCTATATCCTCTGCATGTGACAAATTTAAAGTTTGATTTTATGTGGTATGTTTACCATTGATGGTAAAGTGAAGAACAACATGACCTGCACCTAAGTCATATTAGGATGTAGGGTACTTTTAGTCTTGAAATCTTTTGTTTACTACTGTACCTTACTCACTCTGTTTAGCACATGGCCTCACCTGAATCCTCAACGAGATGGGTGGGGCTTAGGCTTAAGTGGGTGTGAAGGATGCTGAATAAGTGTAGACAAAGAGGAGCTCTTCAGTCGGTGTACCAAAACATTCAAGAGACATTTTCTCTAAAGTGGAGTAACAAGTTCATCAACTTTCAAAGCATAATCACTTTCCCATTGTTCCTCAACTGTAGTGTATGATATAGCATTTTGTAACTCCGACTGTGTACTTTTATCCAATGTAAAAAATAAAATAAACTCAATTTCAAATTTTTCACCAGACATTTATGTGCTAGCTGTCTTTTCTGTTGAATAAATGTGACTGACCTGAAAAATGCTGCTAAGCCATATGTGGTACCGCAATTCCGCACCTGACAGGAATGGAGCATTAATTCTCTACAATCGTGTTCGTTTGATACTGCCATTTTTAGTATGGTCTGTTTTAAAATGTTGCTATTTGAGACATATAAAGGGTGTCGATAGAAAGGTTAAGTTCTCATCAGTAAAATAATGTCTGTGTGTTTCAATGACCATATGACTGATTCAGTTGGACCAAACCTCAAATGCAAAAAGTTGAAACTGCTTTTTTTTTCAGATAATAAGAAAGGATCTTTAGTCTTTGTTGTGAGTGACAGGGGGAAGGGGCTTATTAATGTCTGTCTGCGAGGGGGAAGTTTCACACAGCAGCCAAGGAGTCGAGACTAAATAAATAGCCTTATTAGGCAGGCACATCATTTAACGAGGACCATGAGGCCTTTGTCTGTAATTTGATTGTGGTCAGTCAGCTTTTTAGTGTGTGAATTCCCTTAAGATGGATGCTCAGCCTGGCAATGCATCATACAGACCATGTATTTATTACCTATAGTGTTCTAACTTGTCTGTTTGAGCTTATTAGACAAGTGCTGTTCTACACTGAAAAACCGGAGAACCCCGTCTGTTTCCCTCTCACGGTCGCCAAAAAGAAACCTGAAGCATGTCTCTATCGACGCGTCACTCCTGACTGAGAGGGTGCTTGTGCTGACAGCAGTTTTACAGCAGAAAACATCAATAGATTTTTTTGCTTTCCATTTAACAGCTTTTCACACTGTAGTTTTCATGCCTAAGGCCTATTTGTTTTGTTCCACACTAGGCATTGGGCTCAGTCTTTCAAACGGCTGTCAGACTAACTCAGTTTCCCAAACACCACCACCTCTTCTTCCTCACCGGGACCCCCAAACACCACCACCTTTTCTTCCTCACACCGGGACCCCCAAACACCACCACCTCTTCTTCCTCCCCCCTGGGGACCCCCAAACACCACCACCTTTTCTTCCACACCGGGACCCCCAAACACCACCACCTTTTGTTCCTCACACCGGGACCCCCAAACACCACCACCTCTTCTTCCTCACCCCGGGACCCCCAAACACCACCACCTCTTCTTCCTCACCCCGGGACCCCCAAACACCACCACCTCTTCTTCCTCACCGGGACCCCCAAAAAACAAAACATACACCCCTTGGGGTCTCGTGGACCGAGTTTGGGAAACCCTGGACTAACTACTTTTGTTTATAATTTTCTTCAGGCTTGGGTTTTTAGGTGCCTCACCACCACTGTAGACATTTCTGGAATAAACTGTACTGGAGGGTGCAACACATAAAGCGTTGGTCCTGTATTTCATGAGCTGAAATAAAATATCCCAGAAATGTTCCATACGCACAAAAAGCTTATTTCTCTCATTTTGTGCACCAATGTGTTTACATCCTTGTTATTGAGCATTTCTCCTTTGTCAACATAATCCATCCACCTGACTGGTGTTGCATATCAATAAGCTGATTAAATAGCATGTTCATTACCAGTGGTGTAAAGTACTTAAGTGAAAATATTTGAAAGTACTACTTATGTAGTTTTTGGGGGAATCTGTACTTAACTTGACTATTTATTTTCTTGAGTACTTTTACTTCACTACATTCCTAAAGAAAATAATGTACTTATTACTCCATACAATTTCTCTGACACCCAAAAGTACTCATTAGGTTTTGAATGTCTAGCAGGACAGGAAAATTGTTAAATTCAGGCACTTATCAAGAGAACATCCTTGGTCATCCATATTGCCTCTGATCTGGCTGACTCACTAAACACAAATGCTTAGTTTTGAAAATTATGTCAGGTGTTGGAGTGTGCCCCTGGCTATCCTAAATCAAATTTTACAAAATTGTACCGTCTGGTTTGCTTAATATAGGCCATTTTAAATGATTTATACTTGTACATTTGATACTTAAGTATATTTAAAACAAAATTATTTTAGACTTTTACTCAAGTAGTAATTCACTGGTTGACTACAACTTTTACTATTTACTGGATGACTTTCTTTTCTTTTACTCATGTATGACATTTGGGTACCTTTTCCACCACTGTTCATTACATAGATGCACCTTGTGTTGGGGACAATAAAAGGCCACTCTCTAAAATGTGCAGTTTTGTCAATCAACTCGGTACCACAGATGTCAAAAGTTTTGAGGGAGAGTGCAGTTAGCATGCTGACTGCAGGAATGTCCACCAGAGCTGTTGCCAGAGAATTTAAAATTAATTTCTCTACCATAAGCCACATCCAGTGTTATTTTGGTGAATTTGGCAGTACGTACAAACGTAGACTACTTGTAATCATTCCAGCCCAGGACCACCACATCTGGCTTTTCCACTTGCGGGATCGTCTGAGACAAATCAAATCAAATGTATTTATATAGCCCTTCGTACAACCGCTGATATCTCAAAGTGCTGTACAGAAACCCAGCCTAAAACCCCAAACAGCAAGCAATGCAGGTGTAAAAGCACATTCTTGCCCGGACAGCTGATGAAACTGAGGAGTATTTTTCTGTCTCTAATAAAGCCCTGGTGTGGTGAAAAACAAATTTTGATTGGCTGGGCCTAGCACCCCAGAAAGTACGCCTGTCTCCCAAGTGGGTGGGTCTATGCTCACCCATGGCTGCGCCCCTGCCCAGTTATGTGAAAGTCATAGATTAGGGCCTAATTAATTTATTTCAATTGACTGATTTCCTTAAGTGAACTTTAACTCAGTAAAATCATTTAAATTGTTGCATATGGTTTAGATCTTATATTTTTCTTTCAGTATTTTACCACCCATGTTTTTGCATACGTTTGATAAAAACACTGCAGGTTGCACCTTATTCAATATTTCCCATAGTCTTTCTCAACATGCTAACTGAAGCGCTTCTGCTTCTATTCTTGTCCACCTTTCCCAGTGGGACACTGAAACTGCTCTAATCTCTGTCATATTCAGAGAGCTGGCTTGGAGGCACCCAGGCCCATCTGTCAGTGGAACAGTCTGTACGCACCATATGTAACACACACACACACACTGTGTGCAGTATGAGGTGGACCACAAGGAGCGCACTCAAATCACTATTGTATGCAAGGCTCCAATGCACCACCACCGAGACTGTCTTATCACAAACTAGCTAAATGTTATTTATTGGCGCAGAAATATCTGACTGCTATTAATGAGGAGTCCTACAAGAGGAAGGTTATCTGTGTTTCTCCCTCTGTCTTGTTCTGGCTTTTGAGTAGATAGTATACAGCTACCATCAGAAAATACTTTTTGCAGAAGCATAGGAGAATTAATGTAGCAGGTTAGGAGAATGAGGTTAAGGTAATGAAAAGGGTGAGTTAGATAAAATGCTAAAATTCTCTCTGAAATGCAACCTTTTGACATAAGATGTATCCCATCTAGCCATGTCACTGTGGTTCCACTAACTCTGCAAGAGAGAGGCCCTCAAGGTGGCTTCCAGTCAGCTGGCTGCATATGAGGCATGAGCCATAGCTGAAACAGCTGCTGCTCTCCTATTCTCACCCTCCAATTCCCCGTCCAGCCCTGTGCCCTGCTCCACAGCTGCCTTCCTCTCCCTCCCACAGCTGCCTTCCTCTCCCCCCCACAGCTCTGTGCCCTGTTCCACAGCTGCCTTCCTCTACACCCCTCCCTGTACAGCCCTGTGCCCTGTTCCACAGCTGCCTTCCTCTCGTCTTCCTCTACACCCCTCCCTGTACAGCCCTGTGCCCTGTTCCACAGCTGCCTTCCTCTCGTCTTCCTCTACACCCCTCCCTGTACAGCCCTGTGCCCTGTTCCACAGCTGCCTTCCTCTCGTCTTCCTCTACACCCCTCCCTGTACAGCCCTGTGCCCTACTCCACAGCTGTCTTCCTCGTTTTTCTTCTCAGAGAATACTCTCCAAGGTTGCTGCAACATACCAGTGAATTCACTTGGTAGTTTACTGAAAACACACAGGGAGGGATGCTATTAGGAAATCAGACATGCACAGGCCCAGGTAGAGCTTTTCTAAAAAAAATACACTTACTCACTACTCACACATTGGTTGCTTCCCCAATTGCACCCTATTGCCTAATATAGTGCACTACTTTTGACCAGGGCCCATGGGGTCTCTGGTTAAAAGTGATGCGCGATGTAGAGGATAGGGTGCCATTTGGGACACATAGTGTCATCTGCTGTGGTCATGTGTTCATCAGCAGAGCACCGTGCCAGTTGATGCCTTAGGAAACTCCAGAAAATCTGTGCATTCTGGATCACTAAGTACCTCGTGTGCTGTTCACTGTTTATGGCGGCCATATATCGGCTCAACGATGGCCCCTCGAGGTATACCAAGGACCACTGTCCCCAACGGGCAGCATGCTTTGCCCTGTACTATTAAGTCAGCCCGGGTACTAATGCAGCCTTATATAATGAGTTGTTGCGCTTTGCAGAGCTGCTATTTTACAACACTGATTCAAGAACTGAAGAATGACAGAGAGATCAAAGTCACCGTCTGAATAGTTTAGAGTGCCCTTCTGGAGGAGTGCACACAGTACACTGGGCCTTAGTAAAAATACACACTGTGATTTCTCCTCGGTCTGCCCTCTGTGGCTCTCTCACGGTCGGTCTGTCTTGCTCTCAGTCAAATTCACATTCTAAATTAGTAGGCAGACCTCACACTGTTCAGCCTTTCTGCAATAGTGTTGCAGAAATATGTTTAAAAAAGGGGTTTTCTTCATTTTCACTATTTTCCACATGTTTCTTGGCCTGAGCAAGTCTCTTCTTATTATTGGTGTCCTTTAGTAGTGGTTTCTTTGAAGAAATTTGACCATGAGGGCCTGATTCACAGTCTCCTCTGAGAGTTGATTTTGAGATGTGTCTGTTACTTGATCTCTGTGAAGGATTTAGTTGGGCTGCAAATTCTGAGACTGGTAAACTAATGAAATTATCTTCTGCAGCAGAGGTAACTATGGGTCTTTTTTTCAGTTTCGCTATGATTAAACTGAGAGCCAGTTTCATCATAGCGCTTGATGGTTTTGCAGCTGAACTTGAAAAAACTTTAAAGGTTCTTGAAATGTACCTGATTGACTGACCTCCATGTCTTAAAGTAATGATGGACTGTTGTTTCTCTGCTTATTTGAGCTGTTCTTGCCATAATATGGACTTTTACCAAATAGGTCTATCTTCTGTATCCCCCTACCTTGTCACAACACAACTAAATGGCTCAAATGCATTAAGAATGAAATCAATTCCACAAATTAACTTTTAAGAAGGTACACATGTTAATTGAAATGCATTCCAGGTGACTACCTTGTGAAGCTGGTTGAGAAAATGCCAAGAGTGCGAAGTTGTCATCCAGGCAAAGGGTGGCTATTTGAAGAATCTGAAATATATTTTGATTTAACACTTTTTTTGGTTACTACATGAATCCACGTGTTATTTCATAGTTTTTATGTCTTCACTATTGTTCTACAATGTAGGAAATTTGAAAGTGCCCCTAGAGCAAATTAGGGTTAAGTGCCTTGCTCAAAGACACATCAACCAAATTTTCACCCTGTTTACTCGTATTCCATCCAGTGACCTTTCGGTTACTGGCCCAACGCTGTAACCGTTAGGCTACCTGCCGCCCTGTACATGTATTACGTACTGTACACTGTGGACAAGCTACTAAATCTCGCTTCCTGTCATCCCCAAATCTAGTAGAGGCAATGTCCCAATGTCTGAGTCCACTCAAATCTAATATCCCTCTCTCTGGATGTAACAGCTCTCTCTGCCTTTCTTCCTTCTCTCCACAAGACGTGCCTTTAGGCTCTCTCTCACTCACCTAGCCACAGTGTGCAGAGAGACTGTTGAAACATTTAGAGGCACTGAAGGAGCTGACAGACAGTGCGGATGGGGTGGCACATTCATTTTCAATTCAGCTTAGGCGGGGGGTGTAATTCTATCCAAGTGGAGTGCTCTGCTGTGCCTGTGGAAGCCGCTCAGACTTGGTGGAGAAAATAGGATTCTACTCTATTTTTGAAGTGCAGTCGTTGTTGACCAATCACAGTACAAAACAGCCTGCATGTTGAGCCATCAGCACGTACTGTATGTCCAACAGTAGAACCAGCTTACTTGCCCACTCCAGCTAGCTAGCTGTCAGTTTAGAATCCTTTTTAACAATACATATCTTTGTTTTCTAATGCATTTGTTTATTCATCATTTCTGTTGCATGTAAATACGTTTTTATGCAATGCTTGTTTATTTTGATGAAGTTCTCACCGCCAGCTATCGCATCGACTGTGGGCTGTTGCCCTTTGTGTGTGAAGGCACTAGTCGTGTTGACTAGAGGGACAAGTGGTGTACTGTGCAGGGTATTCTGCGATATTCCACTGACTATCTGAAAAGCATTAGAGGGTATGAAGCATAAATAAAACATGGATTTTGCATTAGATTTTGCAATGCAAAGTTACACCTCACTTCTCTATTTTACGAGTTATTACTTAATTAAAACCGATGAGAATTCTGAATAATGTTTAAATCATGTCGGAAGACTTTTTTTCTGGGGGGTGATGTAAGATGGAGGGCCCGGCAAGCAATCCTAATGTGAACTCCCAACAATTTTCAGCCAACTTACGAGCAAATTTGTTAGGAATGTATTGTTACAAGTCAAGTTGAAAGGTTTTCACCATTTTGTAGTATTCAATTGGTAGTTAGTCTTGTCCATTCGCTGCAACTCCCGTACAGACTCAGGAGAGGCGTCCTCCGAAACATGACTCAACCAAGCCGCACTGCTTCTTGACACAATGCCTGCTTAACCCGGAAGCCATCCACACCAATATGTCAGAGGAAATACAGGATGCGTTCAATTGTGAATCTGTAAAAGTTTGAGGGTTTTAGGTGACAAGCCAAATTTCTTTAGCCTCCTGAGGTTGAAGAGGCTCTGTTGCGGGGTATCCTAGTGGTTAAAGTGTTGGACTAATAACCGGAAGGTTGCAAATTCAAACCCCCGAGCTGACAAGGTACAAATCTGTCGTTCTGCCCCTGAACAGGCAGTTAACCCACTGTTCCTAGGCCGTCATTAAAAATAAGAATTTGTTCTTAACTGACTTGCCTAGTTAAATAAAGGTAAAATAAAAAAAAATCACCACACTGTCTGTGTGGGTGGTCCATTTCAGTTTGTCGGTGATGTGTACGCCCAGGAACTGCGGTCCCGTCGATGTAGATAGGGGGGTGCACCCTCTGCTGTTTCCTGAAGTCCACGATCATCACCTTTGTTTTGTGGACTTTGATTGAGAGGTTGTTTTCAAGGCACCACACTCCCAGAGCTCTCATCACTTCCCTGTAGGCTGTCTCGTCATCGTTGGTAATCAAGCCCACTACTGTTGTGTTGAGTTGGAGGCGTGCTTGGTCATGCAGTTATGGGTGAACAGGAAGGACAGGAGGGGGCTGAGCACGCACCCTTGTGTGGTGCGGATTAGTGGAGTGGAGGTGACGTTTCTTCACCACCTGGTGAATTCCTGTCAGGAAGTCCAGGACCCAGTTGCCCAGGATGGGGTTCAGAACCAGGGCCTCGAGCTTAATGATTTGAATGGTTTGAATGATTTGAATGGCTTGAATGGTACTATGGTGTTGAATGCTGAGCTGTAGTCAATTAACAGCATTCTTACATAGGTATTCCTCTTGTCCAGATGGGATAGGGTAGAGTGATGGCGATTGCATCGTCTGTGGATTTATTGGGGCGGTAAGCAAATTGAAGTGGGTCTAGGGTGTCAGGTAACTTAGTGATATGATCTTTAACTGGCTTCTCAAAGCACTTCATGATGACAAAGGTGCTACGGGGCGATAGTCATTAAGTTCAGTTACCTTTGCCGCCTTGGCTACAGGAACAATGGTGGCCATCTTGAAGCATGTGGGGATAGCAGAATGGGATAGGGAGACATTGAATATGCCCATAACCACAGCAGCCAGCTGGTCTGTCCATGCTCTGAGGACACGGCTAGGGATGCCGTCTGGGCCGGCAGCCGTGCGAGGGTTAACATGTTTAAATATTGAATGGGAGTGACGAGTGTGTTGATATAATGGTAATATTTAAATTCCAATTTTAACAACCGTCATACTACTATAATAAGAAGATTGTGGGAGCTGTACTGTTAGATTTCAGTGCAGCCTTTTGATATTATTGACCATAACCTGTTGTTGAAAACTTTTGTTATGGCTTTTCAACCTCTGCCATATTGTGGATTCAGAGCTATATATATAATAGAACTCATGGTTTTCTTTAATGGAAGCTTCTCTAATGTCAAACATGTAAAGTGTGGTGTACCGCAGGGCAGCTCTCTAGGCCTTCTACTCTTTTCTATTTTTACCAATGACCTGCCATTAAACAAAGGATGTGTCCATGTATGCTGTTGATTCAACCATATACGCATCAGCAAACACAGCTAATGAAGTCACTGAAACCGTTAACCTCTCTGCACACGGAACCCGCTAGCGGGCTGAAATTCCACAACTTATGGTGATCGCTACATAAATAGTCATATTAAACATTCATGAAAATACAAGTGTCTCACGTATCGAAAGCCTAGAATCTTGCTAATCCAACTGCGTTGTCAGATTTAAAAAAGGATTTACTGCGAAAGGATACGATGCGATTATCTGAGCATAGAACCCCATACAATTATGTAACGCACAGGCGTAACATAATCACAAACTGCATTAAAATAAATTGTTTACCTTTGACGATCTTCGTCTGTTTGCAATTCCAATGCTCATTGTTACACAATGAATTATATTTTGTTTGATACAATCCGTTTTTATAGCCTAACACGAAACATTTTGTGAACTGCTTTTTCTTGAACGGGAGAGGACATCGTTTTGGACTGGTAAGTTCTTATCATGCTAATGCCCTTGTTTGAAATTAATAATATGGAATTTTATTTTTTATTTAGAAGCAATATATAAACATGTAATGTCATGAAATGGGAGATGCGTGTGTCTGCCGCCCCACCCCAACCCACATGAAATAGCCTATTTGAGGCTGTTGTGGAGAGGGCAGGACCACATCAATGGCCAAAGTGAAATGGAGACAGTAGATACAGCTGGTCTGTTGTAATATAATAAAGACCGTAGATCTAGCTGAAATGTCATAATATAAAAGAGACAGTAGATCTAGCAGGTAATAATAATATATTCAACCTAATCTTCAACTTTCAACCTTCAAATCTATATATATAAATATATATGTGTGTTTATTATATCTGTTGATAGAGGGCTCATATGTGAAACTACTCTAACTGAACATTTTCTTTCACAGTGACACTGACTCCGAATGGGAGTCTTATCCGGTGTCCTGTGTGAATTTAAGTATACTCTCTCTAACTCTCTCTTTCTCTCTCTCTCGGAGGACCTGAGCCCTAGGACCATGCGTCAGGACTACCTGGCATGATGACTCCTTGCTGTCCCCAGTCCACCTGGCCTTGCCGCTGTTCCAGTTTCAACTGTTCTGCCTTCGGCTATGGAACCCTAAACTGTTCATTTTTACTCTTGAGGTGCTGTCCTGTTGCACCCTCTACAACCACTGTGATCTCCACCCGGCACAGCCAGAAGAGGACTGGCCACCCCTCATAGCCTGGTTCCTCTCTAGGTTTCTTCCTAGGTTTTTGCCTTTCTAGGGAGTTTTTCCTAGCCACCATGCTTCTACACCTGCATTGTTTGCTGTTTGGGGTTTTAGGCTGGGGCTATATAAATTGATTTGATTTGATAGAGGACTGAGTGTCTTCCAAATATTGAAAGTGTGTAAATAGTTACCCATGTTATTTTGTAAATGTATATATATTTTTTTCCATATTTTTTAATCAATAATTATTTTTTTCAAAAAAAAAAAAATAATCTCAATTTTTTGGGGGGGGTGAGTTAGAATACCATTTTGGTATTTTGTATATAGTTATTTGTTTCAAAATGTATACCTTCACCAATTTGGCCACTTGGGTACATTTGGGCTACTTGTGTGGGAAACCTGGGTGACTTCATGATAAATGTCATGTAGCACACTCATTTTGGAAGTTATCATTCTGAAACTGTTGCCGTCTTATATTTTTCACTGAAATTTTCCCCATCATCCTATCTGAATGTTTGTTTTAGCTTGTTCATTTTAAAGATGATGATACAACAATAAAAATGTATTTTTTTTCATTGTTTTATCTAAACCAGATCTATTGTGTGTTCTCCTACATGCAATTCACATTTACACAAACCTCCGAGTGTTTTCTTTCAAATGGTACCAAGAATATGCATATCCTTGGTTCTGTGATTGAGCTACAGGCTGTTAGATTTGGGTATGTCTTCAGGCAGAAATTGCACAAAGTAGGGGGGGAGCTGCAAGAGGTTAAACGATGAACTCTTTATTTTGCCTAAAGACAAATCAAGCTTAACATTCAGAAAAATGGCAGCATGACTGACGGCCTGGATTCTGTCTCTACTGTATGAAATCAAGGGGAGAAAAATATTCAAATTAAAAGTGCTTCTTAGCTTTGACAACCTGTAGGTATGTCGCTCTGGATAAGAGCGTCTGCTAAATGACTTAAATGTAAATGTAGGTCCTTTGCCTTGTCTATTTTAAATAAACAGGGTACATATTTGAATAGGCAATATTACATGTAAAAAATAAAGTGCAACATCAAGTTGGCACCCCATATGAGATATCTATTCCTTCATGTTGAGGTTCTTCTGTAAAAATATAAGCATGTCAACATTCTCTGAAGCAAGACGAGAACGGCTTGCACTGACAATGTCCCCTGCGGTGGAGAAAACTCACTTGCAAGAGAGATTCCGGGACACGGAGGCTTTGCAACATGGTGAAAGTTTTGCAACATGGGGGAACTTTGACTGGTTTGTTTTCCACCACACAAAAGGATCATCATCCACATGAAGGCATTCTGCTGCCTTGTATGTGGGGACTTCCTCAATAATTGTAGAAAAGGGCTTGGTCTGCTCCTCTGAAATGCTCCCCAAATAACTCTGACATGGGAGTCTTCTTTTGTGGAGGGGATAATGAGGATGGATTTTCTTCCTCTGTGGATGGCCCTGCTTTTGCCTGAAATGGCAAGAAAAATGGCAAACATATTATTACGTGTAAGTGACACACATCTCATCACAATGCACATGATAAAAACAAAAAACAATATGAAAAAATCATTTAAAGAAAGATAAAATACCTGATGTTCATGCACCACAATTTCTTTGTTTAGATCCTTGTAGTCTCTGTCACAGCAGCAAGGGCTGTAGCTCTGTGAAGGTAGTCTAGAAGATCTGGGTCTGTGTATCTTCTCTCCAAGTCCTGAGTGATGGCTGCCTTGGCCTCCCTGATGGTTGCACTGTCCTCAGGACCTGGTGCCATGGAGTTGAGAATCATTGTCTTTAGAGGGGGAATCATTGATGAGGTGGGACTTGTTTCACTGCTCATGAGACCCGTCATTGTTTTCAGGGGGGTTGAGTAGCTGAATGCGTTCTTCTGCCAGCTTCAGTTCACTGTCAGTCAGCATGGCTATGTCTTTGACCGACTTCTTCACAGCCTTGTCCAATACAGCAGAGTAGATGGCCAGTTGCTGTTCCACAAAACATTCCAGCATGTCATGTATGGTATTCCAACAGGTTGTGACATCATGGATTCATTTGTGCTTTGATATACAGTTGAAGTCAGAAGTTTACATACACCTTAGCCAAATACGTTTAAACTCAGTTTTTCACAATTCCTGACATTTAATCAGAGTAAAAATTCCCTGTCTTAGGTCAGTTAGGATCACCACTTTATTTTAAGAATGTGAAATGTCAGAATAATAGTAAAGAGAATGATTTATTTCAGCTTTTATTTATTTCATCACATTCCCAGTGGGTCAGAGGTTTACATACACTCAATTAGTATTTGGTAGCATTGCCTTTAAATTGTTTAACTTGGGTCAAATGTTTCGGGGAGCCTTCCACAAGCTTCCCACAGTAAATTGGGTGAATTTTGGACCATTCCTCCTGACAGAGCTGGTGTAACCGAGTCAGGTTTGTAGGCCTCCTTGCGCGCACACACCTTTTCAGTTCTGCCCACAAATGTTCTATAGGATTGATGTCAGGGCTTTGTGATGGCCACTCCAATACCTTGACATTGTTGTCCTTAAGCCATTTTGCTACAACTTTGGACGTATGTTTGGGGTCATTGTTTATTTGGAAGACCAACTTGCGACCAATCTTTAACCTTTTGCGTGTAGGGGGCAGTATTTTCATTTTTGGCTAAAAAACGTACCCATTTGAAACTGCCTATTTCTCAGCCCCAGAAACTAGAATATGCATATAATTGTCAGATTAGGATAGAAAACACTCTAAAGTTTCAGAACTGATATTGCGGGCGAAAACCTGAGGAAAATCCAATCAGGAAGTGCCTCTTATTTTGAAACCTCTCTATTCCTATGCATGCCTATCCTCCATTTAAAGGGATATCAACCAGATTCCTTTTTATATGGCTTCCCTAAGGTGTCAACAGTCTTTAGACATAGTTTTAGGCTTTTATTTTGAATTATGAGCGAGAAAGATCACATTGCGTAAGTGGATAGGTGGGGGCTCTCAGAGTGAGTTTTGTGCAACAGAGTAAAGCGGCCATTGTTTCTCCCTGTCCTATTGAAAAACCTACACTCCCGGTTGATATATTATCGAATATATATTTTAAAAACAACCTGAGGATTGATTATAAAGAAACGTTTGACATGTTTCTGTGGACATTATGGATATTATTTTGAATTTTTGTCTGCGTTGTCGTGACCGCTCTTTCCTGTGGATTTCTGAACATAACGCGACAAACAAACGGAGGTATTTTGGATATAAAAAATAATCTTTATGGAACAAAAGGAACATTTGTTGTGTAACTGGGAGTCTCGTGAGTGAAAACATCTGAAGATCATCAAAGGTAAACGATTAATTTGATTGCTTTTCTGATTTTCGTGACCAAGCTACCTGATACTAAGTGTACTTAATGTTTTGTCATGCGATCGATAAACTTACACAAACGCTTGGATTGCTTTCGCTGTAAAGGATAAATTGAAAATCTGAGACGACAGGTGGATTAACAAAAGGCTAAGCTGTGTTTTGCAATATTGCACTTGTGATTTCATGAATATGAATATTTTTTGTCATTATTTGACTGTGGCGCTATGCTATTCAGCGGTTGCTGATGACAATTATCCCGCTTAAGGGATGGATAGCGTCAAGAAGTTTACTTCCTGACTGATGTCTTCAGATGTTGCTTCAATATATCCACATAATTTTCCTCCCTCATGATGCCATCTAGTTTGTGAAGTGCACCAGCAGCAAAGCATCCCCACAACACAATGCTGCCACCCCCGTGCTTCAAGGTTGGGATGGTGTTCTCCGGCTTGCAAACCTACCCCTTTCTCCTCCAAACGTAACGATGGTTATTATGGCCAAACAGTTTCATCAGACCAGAGGACATTTCTCCAAAAAGTACGATATCTGTCCCCATGTGCAGTTGCAAACCGTAGTCCGGCTTTTTTATGGCGGTTTAGGAGCAGTGGCTTCATCCTTGCTGAGTGGCCTTTCAGGTTAAGTCGATATAGGATTAGTTTTTACTGTGGATATAGATACTTTTGTACCTGTTTCCTCTGGCATATTCACAAGGTCCTCTGCTGCTGTTCTGGGATTGATTTGCACTTTACGCACCAAAGTACGTTTATCTCTAGGAGACAGAACGCGTCTCCTTCCTGATAGGTATGACGGCTGCGTGGTCCCATGGTGGTAATACTTACTATTGTTTGTACAGATGAACGTGGTACCTTCAGACGTTTGGAAATTGTTCCTAAGGATGAACCAGACTTGTGGAGGTCTACAATTTTTTTTCTGAAGTCTTGGCTGATTTATTTTGATTTTCAAGCAAAGAGGCACTGAGTTTGAAGGTAGGCCTTGAAATACATCCACAGGTACACCTCCAATTGACTAAAATGATGTCAATTAGCCTATCAGAAGCTTTTAAAGCCGTGACATCATTTTCTGGAATTTTTCAAGCTGTATAAAAAGGCACAGTCAACTTAGTGTATGTAAACGTCTGACCCACTGGCATTGTGATACAGTGAATTATAAGTGAAATAATCTGTCTGTAAACAATTGTTGTAAAAATTGTGTGAAGTGGTTGAAAAACAAGTTTTAATGACTCCAACCTAAGTGTATGTAAACTTTCGACTTCAACTGTATCTAGCATCTCTTGCTTGTCCGTCACAACTTGGTGAGCAGTGGTGCTTTTGTGGAAAAAAGGCCCCACTTTTCTGAAATTCCCCAGGAAGCGGGACACTGCCTTGAGAGACTGTCCTCTTGCCTGCGAGGTTGAGAATGTGTGCAAAACATCCAATGTGGGGCCCAAACCCATCAGCTTCACGGATGGCGTTCAATGTTTTGTGCGTTATCTGTAGTGGCAGGGATAGTGATATTTGGTCTCTCTAACTTCCACTCAGTCACAGCATTCATTCATTCTAGGGGTAAGTGTGCTCTTGTATGACTCTCATACAGGGGAAGAGATTGCAACACGCAGCTCTTCATCTCCCAGACCAGTACATGGTGAACCATCACAGTGAGGTAGCTTCCAGTACATAGTGAACCATCACAGTGAGGTAGCTTCCAGTACATAGTGAACCATCACAGTGAGGTAGCTTCCAGTACATAGTGAACCATCACAGTGAGGTAGCTTCCAGTACATGGTGAACCATCACAGTGAGGTAGCTTCCAGTACATAGTGAACCATCACAGTGAGGTAGCTTCCAGTACATAGTGAACCATCACAGTGAGGTAGCTTCCAGTACATAGTGAACCATCACAGTGAGGTAGCTTCCAGTACATAGTGAACCATCACAGTGAGGTAGCTTCCAGTACATAGTGAACCATCACAGTGAGGTAGCTTCCAGTA
This sequence comes from Oncorhynchus nerka, assembly GCF_034236695.1. Lineage (NCBI taxonomy): Eukaryota > Metazoa > Chordata > Actinopteri > Salmoniformes > Salmonidae > Oncorhynchus > Oncorhynchus nerka. The sequence goes on from NC_088408.1 coordinate 15,503,882, forward strand.
CATGGTGAACCATCACAGTGAGGTAGCTTCCAGTACATAGTGAACCATCACAGTGAGGTAGCTTCCAGTACATAGTGAACCATCACAGTGAGGTACCTTCCAGTACATAGTGAACCATCACAGTGAGGAAACTTTGAGTTGCTCTGGAGGTCCAACTATCCTTGGAGAGAGCTAGATAGGGTGTCTGTGTCAATTCATTTTCAATTTCTCTCCGTGATGTTTCAGAGTTTGGGAATTACTTTGCTGCCGAAATGCGTGCAGGAGGGAACATTGTAACGCGGTCCAATTTGTTTCATCAGGTGACGAAATCCTGAGTCAGTAACCACCGAATAGGGCTGCAAATATTTAGCTATGAACACTCCCACTGCTTTCGTTATTTCTTTATGTTTTTCTGAATTTGTCGCAAATTGTTGTTGGAAGGCAGCAGCGAGAGATTGTTGTGTTTTCACTAACGAGTGGACTCTCCTTACTCCAGCTCCACCTGCAAGGGTGATGGCGATGTAAATGACATGTTAGAAGTGTTTCCACTCGAGTAGCCAACACTGGCAAAGAAATGTGTGCAAACTGTACTTTGTTTACGGTCTTCTTACCCTCGTCATCGTATTGAACGCTGAATCCAAAATGTTTCCACACAGCGGATTTGAAAGACTGCGGTGCCTCTTCAAATTTGCTTCACTCTGTCTCGCTAGCACTCGCCATTGTCACATTGGAGCTGAGAGAATATGTGTTTTTAGTTTACCCCCTTCTTCATGGGGCCCCTTTATGGAGGATTCCTACTGAGATCGTCCATTGGTTGTGTAAGGGGGAGGGGTTGCGGTCACTGTGGTTGCCACATTTGGAGACATTGCTGTGGAGTAGTTTGTCAGCTCTCAGGAGCCCCCTAACGGCCTGGGGTCCCAAGCAGCTGCCTGTTCACAAGCTGCGCGTCTGGTTCTGTGGATCTAAATGTACAATGTGCGTCTAGTCTGCAGCACAATAAGCAAGTTTTGGAAAATATTGGAAAATGACAGGCATAACGTAATTTCGCGGTTCATGTGTGCGTATTGAACAGTAGGGGGCGTACAGAACGGTTCGACAACCAACTGTGTGCCGTTGCATCCCTAGTGGATAAACACTACACAACGCTCCTCTTCCTTGGTAAACTACTCTGGCTCCCCCTAGTGGATATACACTACACAACGCTCCTCTTCCTTGGAAAGATACTCTGGCTCCCCCTAGTGGATATACACTACACAAGGCTCCTCTTCCTTGGTAAACTACTCTGGCTCCCCCTAGTGGATATACACTACACAAGGCTCCTCTTCCTTGGAAAGATATTCTGGCTCCCCCTAGTGGATATACACTACACAAGGCTCCTCTTCCTTGGTAAACTACTTTGGCTCCCCCTAGTGGATATACACTACACAAGGCTCCTCTTCCTTGGTAAACTACTCTGGCTCCCCCTAGTGGATATACACTACACAAGGCTCCTCTTCCTTGGTAAACTACTCTGGCTCCCCCTAGTGGATATACACTACACAAGGCTCCTCTTGTTTGGTAAGCTACTCTGGCTCCCCCTGGTGAATATGCACTACACAAGGATCCTCTTGTTTGGTAAGCTACTCTGGCTCCCAAGCCCCTAGTGGATATACACTACACAAGGTGGACTTCCTCTTTGGGTGGAACACAGCAAAGAGTCCGCCCCCCCCCCTCCCCCCAAAAAACCAGACTCCACCCACATGCACGTAGATCAACGGTGTTAAGAGGGCCTATCAGGAGCCTCAGATTAATCACTGCGAGGTTTCAGGCCAGTGATGCAGATCTCCAGAGTAAATGGGAGACAGATGCTGCAGCCTCTCGGAGCCAAACCATCGCCACCTCTAATCTGGGGCTGTGAACACACAGATTTAGTGTTGACGTTAGCCCTGGGGTGAAACACACACACACCGAGTCTCATCTACAACGGCAGGATTTGGCTAATCCTCAGAGTACAGTCTTGACCCTCTACTACCGAGTTCAATTTAACCTGTAGGGTATGGATGTGGAACACACACAAACGCACAGACCGTATCGATCAAGCCAGCCACAGTTTATGTGAGAATCAATGGGATAGGCACGTGTTGCGAGGCAGTTTTATGTTATGCTCCTAATAGATGACAGTGCTGAGGTGGTGTCCAGACAGAGGCAGCCCAGAACACATTGCATTACAATGCATGCATTAAGATGTGGTGCCCTTGCCTTCACCTTCAAGCGGCTACATCAACAGGAATATGTAAAGCTGCCGGCCGATAATGTGTGAGAGCTTGGGCTAGCTCTATTTCAGGGGGCCAGAATTCTGCAACATTTTCAAATCAGGAGGCCAGGGCGGGAGGAGGGAGAGGCAGAGTCTGTTTGATGACCCAGATAAAGGATATTTTCACTGTTGAGCAGCCAGTCGATGGGTTAGTAAGCACATCGGTGCTCAGATCTGGGAACGGCGCAGTCTACGCATTGGCGATTCTCCAAATTAATTTCATTTCGGCCGTATAAAAAACGCTCCTATGAACTCATGAGCTATGTTGGCTAACTTTGTCAAGTGATATAATGTGTGTCAGGGGACAGTGACAAGGCAACGCGATGACGTTAGTATGATAAAAGGGTGTGAAAAGTGGTCATTGAGTCTAGAATGATGAAAAGGGTGAATCTAGGCCTTGTGAGCCTGGAAGGCTTTAGGCTTATATCTTTATGGTGAAAATCAGACAGGTCTAGACTAGCAGGACAAGCGTCACACACTGGCTTTACCCTCCAGACAAAGTTTAAAGGGATACTGCAAGATTCTGTTAATTAAGCTGTTTTTCTACTTAACCAAAACATTCGCTACCATACCTGTTCACTTCCAGTCATTTCGCAAACGCTATTTAGCATTGGCTCACGAAACATCAAACTTCCAGAAAAATAGTAACCACCAGGGACCGTATTCAAAAAGCATCTCAAAAAAGGTCCTGGGAAGCCTGGTAAAACCTGTTTTAAGACAAAAAAACCTCCCAGTTCTGAGTAGGTTTTTCGATGATGTTAAGACACTGCTCAGACAAACTCTGAAGTAAGAGTAAAATCAACTCAAAAGTTTCTCAGCTGGTAACCATGACAGTTTGAGGTACCCCAAAGGAAATACACCCATAGACTTTTTCCAGATTTTGTTCTGTTACAAAGTGGGATTAAAATGTATTTCTTAGGGCCACACAAGTGGCGCAGAGGTCTGAGGTGTGACCACAGACCCGGGTTTGATCCCGGGCTGTGTTATGACCGGGACACCCATGAGGCGGTGCACAATTGGCCCAGCATTGTCCGGGTTAAGGGAGGGTTTGGCCTGCTGGGCTTTCCTTGTCTCAACGCTCTCTAGCAACTCCTTGTGGCAGGACGGGCACCTGTAAGCTGACTTCGGTTGCCAGCTGACGCGTTTCCTCCGACACATTGGTGCGGCTGGCTTCCGGGTTAAGCAAGCAGTGTGTCAAGAAGCATGGCTCTCAACCTTCACCTCTCCCGAATCATAGGGGAGCTGCAGCGTTGGGACAAGGCTAACTACCAATTGGATATCAGAAAATTGGGGAGAAAATGGGGTAAAAGTACACAAAAAAAAACATTTCTACACAAAATATTCTGTCAGAGCGGAAGAAAAATTATAACATTTGTAAAAAAAAAAAAAAGGTAAACCATAATCTTGATTTAGATAAGTATTAAACCCATTGAGTTAATACATGTTAATATGCCCTTTGGCAGAGATGACAGCTGTGAGTCTTTCTGGGTAACTGCCTGAGAGCTTTCCACACCTGGATGTGAAACATTTGCTGATTATTCTAGTTCAAAATTCTTCAAGCTCGGTCAAATTGGTTGTTGATCTTGGCAAGACAACCATTTTCAGATTTTCAAACAAATTTAAGTCGAAACTGTAACTCGGCCACTCAGGAACATTCACCGTCTTCTTGGTAAACAACTTTAGTATAGATTTGGACTTATGTTTTAGGTTATTGTCCTACTAAAAGGTGAATACATCTCCCAGTGTCTGGTAGAAAGCAGACAACCAGGTTTTCCTCTAGGAGTATGCCTGTGCTTAGCACCAGTCAGGTTTGATTTTTTATCCTAAAAAAAACTCCTCAGTCCTGATTATAAGCATACCCATAACATGATGCAGCCACCACTACGCTTGAAAATATGGAGAGTAGTACTCAGTAATGTGCTTTATTGGATATGCCACAAACATAACACAGGACAAAAAGTGAATTGCTTTGCCACATTTTTTGCAGTATTACTTTAGTGCCTTGCTGCAAACAGTGTGCATGTTTTGGAATATTTTTTATTCTGAACAAGCTTCATTTTCACTGTCAATTAGGGTCATATTGTGGAGTAACTACAATGTTGTTGATCCATCCTCAGTTTTTTCCTATCACTGCCATTAAACTAACTGTTTTAAAGTCATATTGGCCTCATGGTGAAATCCCTGAGTCCGAATCCCTGAGTTTCCTCATCGGCAATCGAGCCAGGAAGAAAGCATTTGTAGTGACTGGGTGTATCGATACACCATCCAAAGTGTAATTAATAACTTCACCATGCTCAAGAGATATTCAATATCTCTTTTTTTAAATAATCTACCAATAGGTGCCCTTCTTTGCGAGGCATTGGAATACCTCCCTGGTCTTTCTGGTTGAATCAGTGTTTGAAATTCACTGCTTGACTGAGGGACCTTACATATAATAGTATGTGTGGGGTACAGACAGGAGGTAGTCATGGAAAACACTATTTTTGCACACAGAGTCCATGCAACTTCTTATGTGACTTGTTAAGCACATTTGTACTCTTGCCATAACAAAAGGGTTGAATACGTATTGACTCAAGACATTTCAGCTTTTCAGTATTATTTAACCTGTTGCTTCTACTCGGGACGCTTGCGTCCCAACTAGAGCTCTGGAAATGCAAATGCGCTACGCTAAATGCTAATAGTATTAGTTAAAACTCAAAAGTTCATTAAAATACACATGCAGGGTATCGAATTAAAGCTACACTCGTTGTGAATCCAGGCAACAAGTCAGATTTTTAAAATGCTTTTCGGCGAAAGCATGAGAAGCTATTATCTGATAGCATGCAACACCCCAAAAGACCCACAGGGGACGTAAACAAAATAATTAGCATTTCGGCGTTACACAAACCGCACAATAAAATAGAAAACATTCATTACCTTTCACCATCTTCTTTGTTGGCACTCCTAGATGTCCCATAAACACTATTTGGGTCTTTATTTCGATTAAATCGGTCCATATAAAGCCTAGATATCGTTATATGTAGACTGTGTGATAAACGAAAAAACATCGTTTCAAAACGTAACGTCATTTTTTTAAAATTCAAAAAGTCGACGATAAACTTTCACAAAACACTTCAAATACGTTTGTAATGCAACTTTAGGTATTAGTAAACGTTAATAAGCGATAAAATTCATCAGGAGGCGATGTAAAGATCATTAGCTGTCCGTCTGGAAAAATGTCCGGCTAGAAACTCAACGAAAATATCCGGTCCTAGACCGGATTAGATACGGTGTCCTGTATGTGTTTGACCAAGAAAAAACTCGAAGGGAAATGACAAGACTCTAGACACCCTGTGGAAGCTGTAGGTACTGCAACCTCAGTCAATTAATTGTGGTTCACGTTTATCAATGGGTTCAAGTAGCGCATGGATATATTTTCCCCATTTTCAGTGATCAGTTTTTCCTGTGCTTTTCGATGTAAATGCCGTTCTGGTAAAGCCACAGCAGTGATTTAACCAGTTTTTTAAACGTCTGAGTGTTTTCTATCCACACAGACTAAGCAAATGCATATACTATATTCCTGGCATGAGTAGCAGGGCGCTGAAATGTTGCGCGATTTTTAACAGAATGTTCAAAAAAGTAGAGGGTCGACTGAAGAGGTTAACCTGTTGCGACGAGCAATCCCGTATCGTAATTATAGCCTCAAGCTCATTACCATAACGCAACGTTAACTATTCATGAAAATCGCAAATGAAATGAAATAAATATATTGGCTCTCAAGCTTAGCCTTTTGTTAACAACACTGTCATCTCAGATTTTCAAAATATGCTTTTCAACCATAGCTAAACAAGCATTTGTGTAAGAGTATTGATAGCTAGCATAGCATTAAGCCTAGCATTCAGCAGGCAACATTTTCACAAAAACAAGAAAAGCATTCAAATAAAATAATTTACCTTTGAAGAACTTCGGATGTTTTCAATGAGGAGACTCTCAGTTAGATAGCAAATGTTCAGTTTTTCCAAAAATATTATTTGTGTAGGAGAAATTGCTCCGTTTTGTTCATCACGTTTGGCTGAGAAAAAACCCTGAAAATTCAGTCATCAAAACGCCAAACTTTTTTCCAAATTAACTCTATAATATCGACAGAAACATGGCAAACGTTGTTTAGAATCAATCCTCAAGGTGTTTTTCACATATCTATTCGATGATAAGTCATTCGTGGCAGTTTGGTTTCTCCTCTGAATCACATGGGAAAATACATGCAGCTGGAGATTACGCACCAATTTCGACGGAGGACACCAGGCGGACACCTGGTAAATGTAGTCTCTAATGGTCAATCTTCCAATGATATGCCTACAAATACGTCACAATGCTGCAGACACCTTGGGAAACGACAGAAAGTGTAGGCTCGTTCCTGGTGCATTCACAGCCATATAAGGAGACATTGGAACACAGCGCCTCAAAAATCTGGCTCACTTCCTGTTTGAAGTTTCATCTTGGTTTCGCCTGTAGCATTAGATCTGTGGCACTCACAGACAATATCTTTGCAGTTTTGGAAACGTCAGTGTTTTCTTTCCAAAGCTGTCAATTATATGCATAGTCGAGCATCTTTTCGTGACAAAATATCTTGTTTAACCTCATAGTCCGACCAAACCCGTATGCGGTAGCGTAACTACAGCCTCAAGCTCATTAGCATAACGCAACGTTAGCGATTTCTAAAAATCGCAAATGAAATGAAATAAATATGCCTGTTCTCAAGCTTATCCTTTTCTTAACAATCCTGTCGTCTCAGATTTTCAAAATATGCTTTAGAACCAGAGAAAATCACTAATTTGTGTAAGAGTGGTGATAGCTAGCTTAGCATTAGCGTTAGCATTTAGCACGCAACATATTCACAAAAACCAGCCAAGGAATCAAATAAAATAATTTACCTTTGAAGAACTTCAGATGTTTCAATGAGGAGACTCTCAGTTACATAGCAGATGTCCAGTTTTTCCTGAAAGATTCTTGTGTAGGACACATCGTTACCTTTTGTTACTATGCATATGGCTACCGAAACTAACCGAAAATTCAGTCACCTACATGTCGAACTTTTTTCCGAATTAACTCCATAATATCGACTGAAACATGGAAAACGTTGTTTGAATCAATCCTGAAGGTGGTTTGTTATATTTCTCTCCATTGAAAGCACCGTCCTTGTAGCCTGGTTTGTTCTGAGATTTGAATGGAAAAATACCGGGACCTGACTTTTGCGCACCGATTGCCACGCAGACACCAAGCGGGACACCTGGTAAATGTAGTCCCTTATGGTCAATCTTCCAATGATATCCATACAAATACGTCACAATGCTGCAAAGACCTTGGGGAAACAAGAGAAAGAGTCCGTTCATTCCTGTCGCATTCACAGCCATATAAGGCGATCATGGAAAACGTAGCCTCAGAAATCCTGTGCATTTCCTGGTCGGTCATACATCTTGGTTTTGCCCGAAGCATTTGTTCTAAGGGACTCACAGTGAAAATCTTTGCATTTCTGGAAACGTAAGACTGTCTTCTTTCCAAAACTATCAATTCCAAGCATATTCGAGCATCTTTTCGTGACAAAATATTGCGCTTAAAACGGGCACGTCTTTTTATCCAAAAATGAAATACTGCCCCTAGAGTCTTAACAGGTTAAAATGGGAACGTTTTTTTATCCATAAATTAAAAGAGCGCCCCCTATATCCAAGAAGTTAATTTGTAAAAATAATTATACTTTGACATTATGGGTTATTGTGTGTAGGCCTGTGACAAAAACAATATCAATTCAATAAATGTTTAATTCAGGCTGTAGCACAAAGGAATGTGGATCAATTCAAGGGGTGTGAACACTTTCTGAAGGCACTGAAGTGATGACGTTCATTTACCAAGTCATAGAATTATGGGGAATAACCAATCGCGATGAGGCATCGCCAGCTGTGAAGTCAATAGCACGTGTCAGGCAACACGTGAATGTAACTGTACATTAAACGTCACAATGGGAAAACATTTTCATATCATTTTTGCCTGACAACCACTCTTACCTCTTTCTTAATATGTAGGCATGCATTACCTTTTTTAATCAATTCTGACCGGCATACTGCACTGAATCATACAGTATTTGGTATTGTATTAGGATCCCCATTAGTTGTTGCAAAAGCAGCAGCTACTTTTCCTGGGGTCCAACACAATACATGACATAATACAGAACATCAATAGACAAGAACAGCTCAAGGACAAAACAACATATATATATTTTATTAAGGTACACGTAGCCCACATGTCAATGCATACACACAAACTATCTAGGTCAAATAGGGGAGAGTCGTTGTGAGGTGTTGCTTTATCTGTTTTTTGAAACCAGGTTTGCTGTTTATTTGCGCAATATGAGATGGCTCCATGCAATAAGGGCTTTATATAATACTGTACGCTTTCTTAAATTTGTTCTGAATTTGTGAAAATACCTCTGGTGGGGTACGCGTGTGTGTCAGAGCTGTGTGTAAGTTGACTATGAAAACAAGTTTCTTATAAAAAGAAGTGATGCAGTCAGTCTCTCCTCAACTCTTAGCCAAGAGAGACTGGCATGCATAGTATTTATATCAGCCCTGTGATTACAATGAAGAGCAAGACGTGCCGCTCTGTTCTGGGCCAGTTGCATTAATTAGGTCTAGACAGGACAATAATAAAGATAAGACAAAACTAGACCCTGCAGAACTTGCTTGAGAGAGCATCTTTTTATTACGGACAGACCTCTCCCCATTTTTACAACCATTGAATCTATGTTTTTTTTTTTTCACCTTTATTGAACCAGGTAGGCAAGTTGAGAACAAGTTCTCATTTACAATTGCGACCTGGCCAAGATAAAGCAAAGCAGTTCGACAGATACAACGACACAGAGTTACACATGGAGTAAAACAAACATACAGTCAATAATACAGTATAAACAAGTCTATATACAATGTGAGCAAATGAGGTGAGAAGGGAGGTAAAGGCAAAAAAGGCCATGGTGGCAAAGTAAATACAATATAGCAAGTAAAACACTGGAATGGTAGTTTTGCAATGGAAGAATGTGCAAAGTAGAAATAAAAATAATGGGGTGCAAAGGAGCAAAATAAATAAATAAATTAAATACAGTTGGGAAAGAGGTAGTTGTTTGGGCTAAATTATAGGTGGGCTATGTACAGGTGCAGTAATCTGTGAGCTGCTCTGACAGTTGGTGCTTAAAGCTAGTGAGGGAGATAAGTGTTTCCAGTTTCAGAGATTTTTGTAGTTCGTTCCAGTCATTGGCAGCAGAGAACTGGAAGGAGAGGCGGCCAAAGAAATAATTGGTTTTGGGGGTGACTAGAGAGATATACCTGCTGGAGCATGTGCCACAGGTGGGAGATGCTATGGTGACCAGTGAGCTGAGATAAGGGGGGACTTTACCTAGCAGGGTCTTGTAGATGACATGGAGCCAGTGGGTTTGGCGACGAGTATGAAGCGAGGGCCAGCCAACGAGAGCGTACAGGTCGCAATGGTGGGTAGTATATGGGGCTTTGGTGACAAAACGGATTGCACTGTGATAGACTGCATCCAATTTGTTGAGTAGGGTATTGGAGGCTATTTTGTAAATGACATCGCCAAAGTCGAGGATTGGTAGGATGGTCAGTTTTACAAGGGTATGTTTGGCAGCATGAGTGAAGGATGCTTTGTTGCGAAATAGGAAGCCAATTCTAGATTTAACTTTGGATTGGAGATGTTTGATATGGGTCTGGAAGGAGAGTTTACAGTCTAACCAGACACCTAAGTATTTGTAGTTGTCCACGTATTCTAAGTCAGAGCCGTCCAGAGTAGTGATGTTGGACAGGCGGGTAGGTGCAGGTAGCGATCGGTTGAAGAGCATGCATTTAGTTTTACTTGTATTTAAGAGCAATTGGAGGCCACGGAAGGAGAGTTGTATGGCATTGAAGCTTGCCTGGAGGGTTGTTAACACAGTGTCCAAAGAAGGGCCAGAAGTATACAGAATGGTGTCGTCTGCGTAGAGGTGGATCAGAGACTCACCAGCAGCAAGAGCAACCTCATTGATGTATACAGAGAAGAGAGTCGGTCCAAGAATTGAACCCTGTGGCACCCCCATAGAGACTGCCAGAGGTCCGGACAGCAGACCCTCCGATTTGACACACTGAACTCTATCAGAGAAGTAGTTGGTGAACCAGGCGAGGCAATCATTTGAGAAACCAAGGCTGTCGAGTCTGCCGATGAGGATGTGGTGATTGACAGAGTCGAAAGCCTTGGCCAGCTCAATGAATACGGCTGCACAGTAATGTTTCTTATCAATGGCGGTTAAGATATCGTTTAGGACCTTGAGCGTGGCTGAGGTGCACCCATGACCAGCTCTGAAACCAGATTGCATAGCAGAGAAGGTATGGTGAGATTCGAAATGGTCGGTAATCTGTTTGTTGACTTGGCTTTAGAAAGGCATGGTAGGATAGATATAGGTCTGTAGCAGTTTGGGTCAAGAGTGTCCCCCCCTTTGAAGAGGGGGATGACCGCAGCTGCTTTCCAATCTTTGGGAATCTCAGACGACACGAAACAGAGGTTGAACAGGCTAGTAATAGAGGTGGCAACAATTTCGGCAGATAATTTTTAGAAAGAAAGAGTCCAGATTGTCTAGCCCGGCTGATTTGTAGGGGTCCAGATTTTTCAGCTCTTTCAGAACATCAGCTGAACGGATTTGGGAGAAGGAGAAATGGGGAAGGCTTGGGCGAGTTGCTGTTGGGGGTGCAGTGCTGTTGACCGGGGTAGGAGTAGCCAGGTGGAAAGCATGGCCAGCCGTAGAAAAATGCTTATTGAAATTCTCAATTATGGTGCATTTATCAGTGGTGACAGTGTTTCCTATCTTCATCGCAGTGGGCAGCTGGGAGGAGGTGTTCTTATTCTCCATGGACTTTACAGTGTCCCAGAACTTTTTTGAGTTAGTGTTGCATGAAGCAAATTTCTGCTTGAAAAAGCTAGCCTTGGCTTTTCTAACTGCCTGTGTATAATGGTTTCTAGCTTCCCTGAATAGCTGCATATCACGGGGGCTGTTCGATGCTAATGCAGAACGCCATAGGATGTTTTTGTGTTGGTTAAGGGCAGTCAGGTCTGGGGAGAACCAAGGGCTATATCTGTTCCTGGTTCTACATTTCTTGAATGGGGCATGTTTATTTAAGATGGTTAGGAAGGCATTTAAAAACAATATCCAGGCATCCTCTACTGACGGGATGAGATCAATATCCTTCCAGGATACCCCGGCCAGGTCGATTAGAAAGGCCTGCTCGCTGAAGTGTTTCAGGGAGCGTTTTACAGTGATGAGTGGAGGTCGTTTGACCGCTGACCCATTACGGATGCAGGCAATGAGGCAGTGATCGCTGAGATCTTGGTTGAAGACAGCAGAGGTGTATTTAGAGGGGAAGTTGGTTAGGATGATATCTATGAGGGTGCCTGTGTTTAAGGCTTTGGGGAGGTACCTGGTAGGTTCATTGATAATTTGTGTGAGATTGAGGGCATCAAGTTTAGATTGTAGGATGGCTGGGGTGTTAAGCATGTTCCAGTTTAGGTCGCCTAGCAGCACGAGCTCTGAAGATAGATGGGGGACAATCAGTTCACATATGGTGTCCAGAGCACAGCTGGGGGCAGAGGGTGGTCTATAGCAGGCGGCAACGGTGAGAGGCTTGTTTTTAGACAGGTGGATTTTTAAAAGTAGAAGTTCAAATTGTTTGGGTACAGACTTGGATAGTAGGACAGAACTCTGCAGGCTATCTTTGCAGTAGATTGCAACACCGCCCCCTTTGGCAGTTCTATCTTGTCTGAAAATGTTGTAGTTTGGAATTAAAATTTCTGAATTTTTGGTGGTCTTCCTAAGCCAGGATTCAGACACAGCTAGAACATCCGGGTTGGCAGAGTGTGCTAAAGCAGTGAATAGAATAAACTTAGGGAGGAGGCTTCTAATGTTAACATGCATGAAACCAAGGCTATTACGGTTACAGAAGTCATCAAAAGAGAGCGCCTGGGGAATAGGAGTGGAGCTAGGCACTGCAGGGCCTGGATTCACCTCTACATCGCCAGAGGAACATAGGAGGAGTAGAATAAGGGTGCGGCTAAAAGCAATAAGAATTGGTTGTCTAGAACGTCTGGAACAGAGAGTAAAAGGAGGTTTCTGGGGGCGATAAAATAGCATCAAGGTATAATGTACAGACAAAGGTATGGTAGGATGTGAATACAGTGGAGGTAAACCTAGGTATTGAGTGATGAAGAGAGAGATATTGTCTCTAGAAACATCATTGAAACCAGGAGATGTCATTGCATGTGTGGCTGGTGGAACTAATAGGTTGGATAAGGTATAGTGAGCAGGACTAGAGGCTCTACAGTGAAATAAGCCAATAAACACTAACCAGAACAGCAATGGACAAGACATATTGACATTAAGGAGAGGCATGCTTAGTCGAGTGATCAAAAAGGTCCAGTGAGTGGAGAGGTTGGTTGGGGGTCACGGCGATTTAGACAGCTAGCCAGGCCATCGGTAGCAAGCTAGCATAGGATGGAGGTCTGTTATTAGCCACCTCTTGCGTTCCGTCAGTAGATTAGTGGGGTTCCGTGTGGTAGAGGGGATTAATCCAAATCACACAACAACAAGAAAAATAAAAACAATAGATATAGTTATAGCGGCCCAAGAAGAAAACATAATAATAATAAAAATAAATAAATTGTCCAATTGTCTATTCAGATAGCAGCCGGTAAGACAGCTAACGGTTAGCAGGCCGCAGGTGGGCGTTCAGGTAACGTCGCGACGGAGGAGCCAGCCGGATAACTCCTTCGGGTAGATAACGTCGGCAGTCCAGTTGTGAAGGCCCGGTGGGGCTCCGCGTAGGCAGTAAAACGGGTCCGGATAGGTGACTGCAGCCCAGGAGTGATTGATGGAACTCAGGAGTGATTGACGGAGCTGGCTAGCTCCGGATAATTGATGTTTGCTCCGGAATCGACAAAAGACGATAGTCACACGGATAGCAGCTAGCTAGCTGTGAGATCCAGGTATGAATGTCCAGAGAGCAGTTGAAATCCAGGGACATGGAGAGAAAAATTGGTCCGGTATGTTCCGTTCCGAGCCGTGCTGCGCTGCGCCGTACAAAACTGGCGATAGATTTTCGAGCTAAAGGATAGCTGATGACCACAAACCGTGGTTAGCTGAATACTAACGATTTGCCAGTAAAGAAGCTAACTAGCTTCTGAACTAGCTTCTGATTAGCTTCTGGGCTAGCTTCTGGCTAGCTTCTTGGAGGATTACAGATTTGAGGTAAATAATACTTTTTTATAAATATAAATTGGTGAGGCGGGTTGCAGGAGTGTTTTGAAGATGAGTTGATGGAAAATAAAATGTATGTGAAAAAAGTTGTAAATATATATATATATACGGGACACGACAAGACGAGGACAAAAGACGTCTAGACATGTTTGACCATGTTTGACGCCAAGTAATTTAGTTTCCTCAACTTGTTCAACAGCCACACCATTCATTACCAGATTCAGCTGAAGTCTAGAACTTAACCTGTCTAGGACTGGGGTTCTAGGGGAACCCCCTCGCTAGCGGAACCGCACCGCAACAGCCAGTGAAAGTGCAGGGAGCCAAAATCAAAACAACCAAAATCTCAAGCATACAAGTATTCTACACCATTTTAAAGATACAATTCTCGTTAATCCAGCCACAGTGTCTGATTTCAAAAATGATGTACAGCGAAAGCACCACAAACAATTATGTTAGGTCACCACCAAGCCACAGAAAAACATCGGAATTTACATTGGCGCGTTATGTTCAGAAGTTCTAAAACATGTGGTGATATTGCAGAGAGCCACATCAATTTATAGAAAAACTCATAATAAACATTGATAAAGATACGACTATTATACATGGAACTTTAGATAAACTTCTCCTTAAAGGGCGATGTGTTTAAAAATAATGATCTTACATTTAAAGATACCGAAACCATACAGTTACTGTGGCCCACAAACTGTGATGCATACGGAACCCTGGGACCACTGTACCGGTGCATCCCTAATATCCACTAGGGGGAGCCAGAGTAGCTTACCAAACAAGAGGAGCCTTGTGTAGTGTATATGCACTAGGGAGAGCCAGAGTAGTTTATCAAGGAAGAGGAGCCTTGTGTAGTGTATATCCACTAGGGGGAACCAGAGTAGTTTACCAAGGAAGAGGGGCCTTGTGTAGTGTATATCCACTAGGGGGAGCCAGAGTAGCTAACCAAGGAAGAGGAGCCTTGTGTAGTGTATATCCACTAGGGAGAGCCAGAGTAGCTAACCAAGGAAGAGGAGCCTTGTGTAGTGTATATCCACTAGGGGGAACCAGAGTAGCTAACCAAGGAAGAGGAGCTTTGTGTAGTGTATATCCACTAGGGGGAGCCAGAGTAGCTAACCAAGGAAGAGGAGCCTTGTGTAGTGTATATCCACTAGGGGGAACCAGAGTAGTTTACCAAACAAGAGGAGCCTTGTGTAGTGTATATCCACTAGCGGGAACCAGAGTAGTTTACCAAACAAGCTGAGCCTTGTGTAGTGTATATACACTAGGGGGAGCCAGAGTTGCTAACCAAGGAAGAGGAGCCTTGTGTAGTGTGTATCCACTAGGGGGAACCAGAGTAGGTTACCAAACAAGATGAGCCTTGTGTAGTGTATATCCACTAGGGGGAACCAGAGTAGTTTACCAAACAAGATGAGCCTTGTGTAGTGTATATCCACTAGGGGGAGCCAGAGAAGCCACATCTGCAGACTAGTCCAATGACTGGTGCAGTCTTCGTCAGGGCTAGGAGTTTTTCAGGCTCATCAACAAATGAACCTTTTCTGTTGCCAAGGTAAACACGTACTCCATCACACTTCGTCTTTTATGAAGATATATGTCAGTGTGAACTCTCCAATTTGATTTCCATTCTGTGATCTTAGCCAGATCAGGATGTTGTGGGTTTAGCGTTCAGGCCTATTTGATAAGACCTAGCCACTAATATCTGCAGGTGTAGCAGTGAAGATACTACACCGTGACCTTGTTAGAGACTGGAACCAGCATTGATTAGTTTGTGTTCTATGCCTTTTTTTATTTTGGTCTGCCAGAGAGTAGGCTATTTTCATTCTTCACTGATGCATTAGGGCTGTTGTCTGAGGAGTAATACCCAACATTTTATTTTAGGTGTCCTCCCGTTCACCACTGCCCTTTACGCTGAATCAGTCTCTTATCTGCACTAGGATTTATCTGCTGATAGCAAACCTAAACCTTTTTTGTTGCTGTTTACCCCAACACAGAGAAGCCTAGTCGGTATTGTGATCCTGCAGCCTCTTTTGTTTTTGAGCTGTTCAGGAGGAAGACCTGTCTGGTAAGTGATGTAGCCTGTGATGTGAAAGCTGGTGAGGAGGAGAAAGCCCTCGTTCCAAATAAGGATGTAGAGTCGAGGAAGGAGATGCTGTTGTTAGAATCTTACCTTGTCAGCAGTTTTGATACAGTACGCCCAGTGCTGCTTTTCAGATAATTTACTGATCTCAGGCCTGTAGAGAGAAATGAAAAACTAGGCTGTGTGTTGTAATGCAGTAAATTATGCAGTATATAGGACTTTTAAATGAACTTTAAACATCTGTCACTCACACAAAAGCACACATTTGAATTCTTGACAATGTTATTTATCCTAGTGACATCATCAGTGAGTGTATTGTTCTGGTTTGATGCCTATTTGGACTATGATGTGAAGGCTAAACTTTCCGTGAGTTTATTAATCTGATATACTAAGAATGCCAGCCAAAGGCCTTCCCACTCTGTAAATCAGATTGTCTTTTACGATTATTACGTCACACTGTGCGATGTTACCAAATTACAATCTTGTTATCAACCTGGCCAGATGGTACATTTTGCTTCCGTTCTGTCATCACATTCTGCGATTGGCTTGCGAGGCTATGTCAACCAATGTAGGCTACGTCAACTGCAGATGTGTATTTAATCTGCGTATGTGCCAGCGCCAGCAACTGAGACTGCAATATCCTACAGTATGTGCAGGCCTTTAGGGACCTTATATATTCTCATTTTGACATAGTTTTTCTGTATCTGTTTTAGGTTTTGACATTTGGAGGCCTTTCGCTCTTCGGCAGACCCACTCGGACCCAGATAATGGGCACAACCTGGGAAGGAGCGGCCGACCGATGATGACACTCTGCTGCACTATGAACAGCCATGATCTCGTCCAAGGCGTTTCCCAGAAGGGGCTCCCCTCTCCGACACTGTGCTTACATAGGTCAGGAATACAACTACATCATACAAAAGGAATGATGGCATTGACTTGTCTGAACTATGGCACACCTGCAGGATAAAGGTGAGGTCCACCGACATCTGATACCAAAAGCAAAACCAAGATCAAGTAGATCTACATTTTATAAGGAAAAAACAAGTCGGTGAACAACTGATGGTTTAGCGTCCACACTTTCACCATGTTGACGAGGTTGCACCATGGCTGCTGATTCCTGTAGACTAGTAGACTCTCCGGTGCGGCACTGAGCCCAGTGACCCTAACTCATGATGCAGCGTAACGGTGGCGGGGTGGGGGCTGGTGGCCAGCCGTGGGTGCTGCGGCGCGTGCGCCTCACCTGGCTCAGCTTCATGCTCTTCTTCATCCTGGTCTTCTTCCCGCTCATTGCCCACTACTACCTCACCACCATCGACGAGGCAGGCGGCCCCGACAAGCGCATCTTCGGCCCTCGGCCCGGCGGTGAGCTGTGCGAAGCCAAGCACGTGCAGGACCTGTGCCGCATCCGCGAGTCGGTCAGCGAGGAGCTGCTTCAGCTGGAGGCCAAGCGGCAGGAGCTGAACGGGGAGATCGTCCGACTCAACCTGCGTATCGAAGCGTGCAAGCGTAGCATCGACAGTGCCAAGCAGGACCTGCTGCAGTTGAAGAACGTTATCAGCCAGACGGAGCACTCATACAAGGAGCTGATGGCTCAGAACCAGCCCAAGCTCTCGCTTCCCGTGAGGTTATTACCTGACAAGGACGACCCAGGACTACCCCCGCCCAAGTCTGCCCACGTCTGCCGCCTGCGCTCCTGCTTCGACTACGCCCGCTGCCCGATGACCTCGGGCTTCCCTGTGTACGTCTACGACACGGCCTCCTACCCCTGGGGTGAGTCCTTGGACCCGCTGGTCAGGCAGGCCTTCGCCACCTCGGTGAAGAGCAGCATCTACGTGACGGACAACCCCAGCATCGCCTGTCTGTATGTGGTGCTGGTGGGGGAGCTGCAGGAGTCTCCTTCCTCCCCCCTCCCGGCCCCCTCAGCGCTGGAGAAGCAGCTGAAGGCTTTGCCGTACTGGAGGTCTGACGGACACAACCATCTCCTGGTCCACCTTTCCAGGAAGTCCATGACACAGAACTTCCTGTACAATGTGAGCACGGGCCGGGCGGCAGTGGCCCAGTCCACCTTTCTTGAGCAGCAGTACCGCGAGGGCTTTGACCTGGTGGTGTCCCCACTGGTTCACGCCCTCTCTGAGCCCAACTTCCTGGAGGTGCCACCCCAGGTGCCCGTCAAGAGGAAGTACCTGTTTACCTTCCAGGGCGAGAGAGTGGAGTCTCTGAGGAGCAGCCTGCAGGAGGGGCCGCCTCAGTCCTTTGAGGAGGAGATGGAGGGAGACCCGCCAGCCGACTACGACGATCGCATCATCGGAACGCTTAAGGCAGTGCAGGACAGCCGCCTGGACCGGGTGCTGGTGGAGTTCACCTGTAAGAGCCCGCAGCCCAGCCTGCCCACAGAGTGGGCCCTGTGTGGGGAGAGGGAGGAGCGGCTAGAGGTTCTTAAGGCCTCCACCTTTGCCTTGGTCATCTCCCCCGGGGATGGTCAACTGATGGCCTCAGCGGGTAACGGCATGAGGCTGTTTGAGGCCCTGGAGGTGGGGGCCATCCCTGTGGTACTGGGGGATCATGCCAGGCTGCCCTACCATCAGCTGGTCCACTGGAGCGAGGCGGCCATTATGGTGCCCAAGCCCCGCATCACCGAGCTGCACTTCCTGCTACGCAGCCTATCAGACAATGACCTGCTGGCCATGCGGCGGCAGGGCCGCTTCCTGTGGGAAACCTACTTCTCTACCTCAGAGAACGTCCTGGGCACAATTCTGGCTAGCGTCCGGACCCGCATCCAGGTGCCCCCCGCGCCCATCCACGAGGAACCTGCCCAGGAGATCCCCCACAAGGCGGGCAAGATGGCGGGCACGGACGCTAACATGGGCGACAATGGCGACCTGGACCTGGGTCCCGTGGAGACGGAGCCACCCTACGCCTCACCACGCTTCCTTCGAAACTTCACCTACACAGCATCCGACACCTACCAGACCTGGAACCGCGCCCCGGGGCCTTTCCACCTCTTCCCTCACACGCCGCTGGACCCGGTGCTGCCCTCGGAGGCCAAGTTCCTGGGTTCGGGCACGGGCTTCCGCCCCATTGGCAGTGGCACGGGTGGCTCGGGGAAGGAGTTTCAGGCAGCGCTGGGTGGGAACGTGCCCCGGGAGCAGTTCACCGTGGTCATGCTGACCTATGAGAGAGAGGAGGTTCTGATGAACTCCCTGGAGAGGCTCAACGGGCTGCCTTACCTCAACAAGGTGGTGGTGGTGTGGAACTCCCCCAAGCCTCCTTCAGACGACCTGCTGTGGCCAGACATCGGCCTGCCCATCGTGGTGAGTACCTTCCACCTTCGCTGAATACCAAACATACCCCTGCTGCTTAGTGCTCTCACTGCTCAGAATGAAAAATATTATTGAATGGGAGAGAATACTCTGAAATGCAAAAAGTGTAACCTCAACCTGTGATGTGGTGCAGCAGTCTGAGGCTGTGTGTCTGAGAGAGTGCGCTCTAGTACATCAGGCTAGCTCCTGAAGCTGATTTGATCTGCTCTCCCTGCTTCGCTTTGAAGCTTTTCCCTACAGGTCTGCAGGCCAGCCAGTCAAAATACACCCACTGATATAAAAGGAAATAGAACATGTTTAGTCCACAGAAAAGGTCTGGCTTTTATAGTAGTTGAGAAGTTAAACAGAATATTCAAGAACCCCAAATGACACAGCCTGTGGGCGAGATTCCCTCTCTGCAGGGGGTTGTGATGGGAGGATAGTTGAATGATCTTGAATTAATAGCCTAATTGGTTGACACATTTTAAAATCCTCTTCAATATTTATTGCTAATGGACATACCTTCATGTTTTTAAAGAGCGGTTAGTCTAAGAATGTTGTTGAGAAAGGGGGGCTGAGTGGTTTGGCCCATGGTTTACTACCCTGTGCTCTAGGCCTACTTTAATGACATTCCACATTAGGACTCAAAGGATGCACAACACACTGTTTTTGCTCTGCACTGGAAGTCCTCTATTTTGAAAATGTGACTGCTGGCATGCACACATTATTGGGATTGTATTACAAATGAACTAATAAACAAAATGCTAAAATATGTTTTTTCAGTGAAGATTCCTGTGGACTTCCAGTCTTTATGCTAACACAAGTTAGCGATGGCTCCAGAAAATACCTTCAACTTCCTTCAAACTGCACACAGAGACATAAAAATGGTATCCATGAGTTCATCCCTGAGTTAATTTGACTCTGGGGAAGTAGACAAAAGGGCTAAGATGTTGCACTATCCCTTTAACATGTCTCCTGTCCTGCAGGTGGTGCGCACGGAGAAGAACAGCCTCAACAACCGGTTCCTGCCCTGGGACGTCGTGGAGACGGAAGCCATCTTGTCCATCGACGACGACGCCCACCTCCGCCACGACGAGATCATGTTTGGGTTCAGGTCAGTGAGGGGGGGGGGGGGGGGGTCTGTGTTGGGACCAGTCATTAGAGCCAAAGTTCTTTGGAAAAAGAAAGTGCCATATGTTTTGTGTTTAATAGATTTATAAAGATACATTTTTCTTTGGAACCCAGCAGACAGATTATCTGTCTACATATAATGAAAAATGTGTGAATTGACACTTATTCCAAAATATTTTTTTAAACTCTAACATTCAGAGAGCTAATATCAATACCATGCATGTCAGTCTCTCTTGGCTAGATGTAGAGGAGAGACTGACTGCATCACTTCTTGTTTTTATAAGAAACATTGTTAAATTCAAAATGTTTGCATAATCAACTTACATACAGCACTGACACACACACTTACCCCACCGGACATGCCACCAGGGGTCTTGTCACAGTCCCAAAATCCAGAACAATAAAAAATAAACCTTCAGTATTATATAGAGCCATGATTGCGTGGAACTCCTTTCCATCAAAGATATTGTGTGTATGTACTGATATGTAGGTTGTGTGGGACGTTTTACATTTATGTAGTTCTGTCCTTGAGCTGTTCTTGTCTATTAATGTCCTGTATTATTTCATGCTTTGTGTGGACCCCAGGAAGAAGCACAGAATATACCATACAAAACAAACACATCTCACTGACCCTGACAGATCAACAAGAGAAAAATGGACCATGTTGAATTTTCAAGCACCACACGAGCTAGACTTGCCTCACCTTGAATATATAAGGTGCATTCGGGAAGTATTCACACCATTTACTCAGTACTTTGTTGAAGCACCTTTACAGTGATTACAGCCTCGAGTCTTGGGTATGGCGCTACAAGCTTGGCACACCTGTACTGGGGGAGCTTCTCTCATTTTCTTCTGTAGATCCTCTCAAGCTCTGTCATGTTGGATGGGGAGTGTCGCTGCACAACTATTTTCAGGTCTCTCCAGAAATGTTCGGTCGGGTTCAACGGGTTCAAGTCCTGGCTCTGGCTGGGCCACTCAAGGACATTCAGAGACTTGTCCTGAAAGCCACTCCTGCGTTGTCTTGGCTGTGTGCTTAGGGTCGTTGTCCTGTTGGAAGGTGAACCTTTGCCCCAGTCTGAGGTCCTGAGTTCTCTGGAGCAAGTTTTTAATCAAGGATCTCTCTCTACTTTGCTGCATTCATCTTTCCCTCGATCCTGACAAGTCTCCCAGTTCTTGCCGCTGAAAAATATCCCCACAGCATGATCCTGCCACCACCGTGCTTCACCGTAGGGATGGTGCCAGGTTTCCTCCAGACGTTTCCTTGATCAGACCAGCGAATCTTGTTTCTCATGATCTGTGAGTCCTTTAGGTACCTTTTGTCAAACTCCAAGGCGGGCTGAGGAGTGGCTTCCGCGTATCCACTCTAACGTAAAGGCCTGATTGGTGGAGTGCTGCAGAGATGGTTGTCCTTCTGGAAGATTCTCCCATCTCTACAGCGGAACTCTGGAGCTCTGTCGGAGTGACCATCCGGTTCTTGGTCACCTCCCTGACCAAGGTCCTTCTCCCCTGATTGCTCAGTTTGGCCGGGCGGCCAGCTCTAGGGAGAGTCTTGGTGGTTCCAAACTTCTTCCATTTAAGAACAACGGAGGCCACTGTGTTCTTGGGGACCTTCAATGCTGCAGACATATTTTGGTACCCTCCCTCAGATCTGTGCCTTGACACAATCCTTTCTCTGAGCTCTATAGACAATTCCTTCGACCTCATGGCTTGTTTTTTGCTCTGACATGCATTGTCAACTAAGGGACCTTATATTGACGTGTGTGCCTTTTCAAATCATGTCCAATCAATTGAATTTACCACAGGTGGACTCCAATCAGGTTGTAGAAACATCTCAAGGATGATCAATGGAAACAGGATGCACCTGAGCGGAGTATCTAATCATTTTTAGAATACGTCTGTAATTAAACAAAAAAATGCTTTCCGAATGCACTGTAATACCATATGTAAAACTACGTTCTTGGATAAAAATAAACAACAAAATGGCCGTGCTAGGGAAATGTAACCCCTCCCAAATCCATAGACGGCGCTCTACATGCAATGACTGAACATATTTTTACAAAATCTTAACCATATTTTGAAGCTATGCATTGTTTACATTCTTGCTGTTCTTAAACAACGGAGAAATAAAACCTCAGCCTATATTTTGGGTTATGATAAAGACATGGTTATGCTATGTCCCTCAGACATTTATAAGTTACATTCTTCAAGGATCAATGGGTAAATATCAAGGATTTAATTTACTATTGAACAGCTTTAAATCCCAGGCTGTAGCTTTAAGTACCGTTTAAAGCCCAAGTGGGGACTTGTGATTATGTGAACAGCACTCTGTGCATCATCTAAAGGTTAGCCACTGCATCATGTCTGGGCAGGCAAAATGCTGCACTGTATGAATGGTGTCATTTGTCAAGAATTATCCTGAACTCTCCTGGAATGTTTCTCCTCTCCTGGAACTGACCTGGAATGGTTCCCCTTACCTAGAACTCTCCTGGAATGTTTCTCCTCACCTAGAACTCTCCTGGAATGTTTCGCCTCACCTTGAACTCTCCTGGAATGTTTATCCTCACCTAGAAACTTCCTTGAATGTTTCTCCTCACCTTGAACTCTCCTGGAATGTTTCTCCTCACCTTGAACTCTCCTGGAATGTTTCTCCTCACCTTGAACTCTCCTGGAATGTTTCTCCTCACCTTGAACTCTCCTGGAATGTTTATCCTCACCTAGAACTCTCCTGGAATGTTTCTCCTCACCTTGAACTCTCCTGGAATGTTTCTCCTCACCTTGAACTCTCCTGGAATGTTTATCCTCACCTTGAACTCTCCTGGACTGTTACCCCATCATCTAGAACTCTCCTGGAATGTTTCTCCTAACTTAGAACAACCGCTCCACTGGGAATTTATAAAGCATGCATGTAATGAGAATGTGCTAGATCGCCAAGGAAAAGGTCTGATGTTTGATAGGAGTATATACTTGACGTGTGTGCACTTATGGAGAATTCCTCTGTTCACCAGAAGTAGAAATGTAGGTAACTCCAGAAGAGGTGTGTGTGCATGCAAAGAGGACACCCCCCCCAGAGATGAGGGTGGGTGCAGTGTGTGGGAGAGAAGCGAATGCACAACACATACCTCTATACAGCTCTTCTCCTTGTAGATTGCTGTCTTTGCTGATGAGCTGTAGAGACCTTGTTGTCAGCTAAATCATTTTCATTATAGGCCTTCATGTACAGTACAATATGTATATATTGTGGTCACATTTTGATGAAATTCTCCGCTCATTCCCCCCTGTATAATGCTGACTTTTCCTCTACATAATTGAATAAAACTGTATAAGTCTGGTTGGTATCAGTATGGTTAGTAACTGTATAACAGTCTGGTTTGTATCAGAGTATGGTTAGTAATTGTATAACAGTCTGGTTTGTATCAGAGTATGGTTAGTAACTGTATAACAGTCTGGTTTGTATCAGTATGGTTAGTAACTGTATAACAGTCTGGTTGGTATCAGAGTATGGTTAGTAACTGTATAACAGTCTGGTTTGTATCAGAGAATGGTTAGTAACTGTATAACAGTCTGGTTTGTATCAGAGAATGGTTAGTAACTGTATAACAGTCTGGTTGGTATCAGAGTATGGTTAGTAACTGTATAACAGTCTGGTTTGTATCAGAGTATGTTAGTAACTGTATAACAGTCTGGTTGGTATCAGAGAATGGTTAGTAACTGTATAACAGTCTGGTTTGTATCAGAGTATGGTTAGTAACTGGTTTGTATCAGTATGGTTAGTAACTGTATAACAGTCTGGTTTGTATCAGAGAATGGTTAGTAACTGGTTTGTATCAGTATGGTTAGTAACTGTATAACAGTCTGGTTGGTATCAGAGTATGGTTAGTAACTGTATAACAGTCTGGTTTGTATCAGAGAATGGTTAGTAACTGTATAACAGTCTGGTTTGTATCAGAGAATGGTTAGTAACTGTATAACAGTCTGGTTGGTATCAGAGTATGGTTAGTAGCTGTATAACAGTCTGGTTTGTATCAGAGTATGTTAGTAACTGTATAACAGTCTGGTTGGTATCAGAGAATGGTTAGTAACTGTATAACAGTCTGGTTTGTATCAGAGTATGGTTAGTAACTGGTTTGTATCAGTATGGTTAGTAACTGTATAACAGTCTGGTTTGTATCAGAGAATGGTTAGTAACTGGTTTGTATCAGTATGGTTAGTAACTGTATAACAGTCTGGTTTGTATCAGAGTATGGTTAGTAACTGTATAACAGTCTGGTTTGTATCAGAGTATGGTTAGTAACTGTATAACAGTCTGGTTTGTATCAGTATGGTTAGTAACTGTATAACAGTCTGGTTTGTATCAGAGAATGGTTAGTAACTGTATAACAGTCTGGTTTGTATCAGAGAATGGTTAGTAACTGTATAACAGTCTGGTTGGTATCAGAGTATGGTTAGTAACTGTATAACAGTCTGGTTTGTATCAGAGTATGTTAGTAACTGTATAACAGTCTGGTTGGTATCAGAGAATGGTTAGTAACTGTATAACAGTCTGGTTTGTATCAGAGTATGGTTAGTAACTGGTTTGTATCAGTATGGTTAGTAACTGTATAACAGTCTGGTTTGTATCAGAGAATGGTTAGTAACTGTATAACAGTCTGGTTTGTATCAGAGTATGGTTAGTAACTGTATAACAGTCTGGTTGGTATCAGAGAATGGTTAGTAACTGTATAACAGTCTGGTTTGTATCAGAGTATGGTTAGTAACTGGTTTGTATCAGTATGGTTAGTAACTGTATAACAGTCTGGTTTGTATCAGAGAATGGTTAGTAACTGTATAACAGTCTGGTTTGTATCAGAGTATGGTTAGTAACTGTATAACAGTCTGGTTTGTATCAGTATGGTTAGTAACTGTATAACAGTCTGGTTTGTATCAGAGTATGGTTAGTAACTGTATAACAGTCTGGTTTGTATCAGACTATGGTTAGTAACTGTATAACAGTCTGGTTTGTATCAGAGTATGGTTAGTAACTGTATAACAGTCTGGTTTGTATCAGACTATGGTTAGTAACTGTATAACAGTCTGGTTTGTATCAGACTATGGTTAGTAACTGTATAACAGTCTGGTTTGTATCAGAGTATGGTTAGTAACTGTATAACAGTCTGGTTTGTATCAGACTATGGTTAGTAACTGTATAACAGTCTGGTTTGTATCAGAGTATGGTCAGTAATCGTGTTTCTCTACGTGTCGTTGTGTTTATCAGAGTGTGGTCAGTCATCGTGTTTCTCTATGTGTTGCTGGGTTTATCAGACTATGGTCAGTAATCGTGTTTCTCTATGTGTCGTTGTGTTTATCAGAGTGTGGTCAGTAATCGTGTTTCTCTATGTGTCGTTGTGTTTATCAGAGTGTGGTCAGTAATCGTGTTTCTCTATGTGTCGTTGTGTTTATCAGACTATGGTCAGTAATCGTGTTTCTCTATGTGTTGTTGGGTTTATCAGACTATGGTCAGTAATCGTGTTTCTCTATGTGTCGTTGTGTTTATCAGAGTGTGGTCAGTAATCGTGTTTCTCTACGTGTTGTTGGGTTTATCAGACTGGTCAGTAATCGTGTTTCTCTATGTGTTGTTGTGTTTATCAGAGTGTGGTCAGTCATCGTGTTTCTCTATGTGTTGTTATGTTTATCAGAGTGTGGTCAGTAATCGTGTTTCTCTATGTGTCGTTGTGTTTATCAGACTGGTCAGTAATCGTGTTTCTCTATGTGTTGTTGGGTTTATCAGACTGGTCAGTAATCGTGTTTCTCTATGTGTTGTTGGGTTTATCAGAGTGTGGTCAGTAATCGTGTTTCTCTATGCGTCGTTGTGTTTATCAGAGTGTGGTCAGTAATCGTGTTTCTCTATGTGTCGTTGTGTTTATCAGACTATGGTCAGTAATCGTGTTTCTCTATGTGTCGTTGTGTTTATCAGAGTGTGGTCAGTAATCGTGTTTCTCTACGTGTTGTTGGGTTTATCAGAGTGTGGTCAGTAATCGTGTTTCTCTATGTGTCGTTGTGTTTATCAGACTGGTCAGTCATCGTGTTTCTCTATGTGTTGTTGTGTTTATCAGAGTGTGGTCAGTAATCGTGTTTCTCTATGTGTCGTTGTGTTTATCAGACTGGTCAGTAATCGTGTTTCTCTATGTGTTGTTGGGTTTATCAGACTGGTCAGTAATCGTGTTTCTCTACGTGTTGCTGGGTTTATCAGACTGGTCAGTAATCGTGTTTCTCTATGTGTCGTTGTGTTGATCAGAGTGTGGTCAGTAATCGTGTTTCTCTACGTGTTGCTGGGTTTATCAGACTGGTCAGTAATCGTGTTTCTCTATGTGTTGTTGTGTTGATCAGAGTGTGGAGGGAGGCCAGGGACCGCATCGTGGGCTTCCCTGGGAGGTTCCATGCCTGGGACGTCAACCACCAGTCATGGCTCTATAACTCTAACTACTCCTGTGAACTGTCCATGGTACTGACGGGCGCCGCCTTCTTTCACAAGGTACAGTCCCTCCCCCTCTCCCATCATTCAACCCTGTGACCCCTGACCTCTATGCGACATAACTCTGCTGCCAACTCGCCTGTCTTACTCATCCCAATGTTTCAAATGTTATGTGCCCTAATGAACATGACTCTGGTTGATCCTCTGCTGCAGTACTATGCGTACCTGTACTCGTACGTGATGCCCCAGGCCATCCGCGACATGGTGGATGAGTACATCAACTGTGAGGACATCGCCATGAACTTCCTGGTGTCGCATATCACCCGCAAGCCCCCTATCAAGGTCAGTGGGCACACACACCCACACCGAACGTACACATTTTGAACACACACAGGTACTCTCAAAAACACACACACCCCGGGCCCTGCTGATTTATTTTTCTGCTCACTTAGACCGACCATTACTCAACCTGACATGTTCGTTATGCTGTTGTGAATTATAAATCAGAACACAGCGAGATTGAATTGTTGCCCTAAGCTTGTGTTTCCCTCTAAATCTATTTGCAAGACATTTCTGACTAGTATTTACAGATTTATGGCTAGTGGACTAATTATACCAACCGAGCCAAGTGGAAGTTGTGAGACCCTCAGTTTTAGCCCCTTTGATATACAGAGCCTTGATTCTGAGGTGTTTCTACAAATTAGTTTGGGAATTTAAGGACATGCTTTGATGGAGTGTGTAACTTGACAGGAATTATCTGGTAGGAATTAGGCTGGTGAATAGTGCAGGCAGTGGAAGTAAACTCCTGTAACTAAGTGACTTGGATTTTTCTGGAAAATCAGCCTTAAGAGATGCAGTAAGCCTCCATCTTGTGTGTCGTGGACAATTACATTTGTCATTTTGCAGACACTCTTATCCAGAGGGCCTTTCAATTAGATCTGAAGTGCCTCTCTTCAGGGCACAGTGGCAGATTTTTCACCGAGTCGACTCAGGGATTCTAATCAACGACCTTTCAGTTACTGGCCCAATAGCTTTCTGTGCTAGTATTCATTGACACACACTGAGTGTACAAAACATTAACAACACCTGCTCTTTCCATGACATAGACTGACCAGGTGAATCCAGATGAAAGCTATGATCCCTTATTGATGTCACCGGTTAAATCCACTTCAATCAGTGAAGATGAAGGGGAGGAGGCAGGTTAAAGAAGGATGTTTAAGCCTTGAGACAATTGAGACATGGATTGTGTATGTGTGCCGTTCAGAGGGTGAATTGGCTAGACAAAATATTTAAGTTCCTGTTGAACTGGGTATGGCACACCTTTTTTTGTCAAGAACTGCAACGCTGCTGGGTTTTTCACCCTCAACAGTTTCCCGTATGTATCACCACCACCCAAAGGACATCCAGCCAACTTGACACAACTGTGGGAAGCATTGGAGTCAACATGGGCCAGCATCCCTGTGGAACAGTTTTGAGACCTTGTAGAGTCCATGCCCCAATGAATTGAGGTTGTTCTGAGGGCAAGGGGAGGTGCAACGCAATGCTTGGTATACTCCGTGTACGACCATATGTTACGACTGCATGTTCACCGTATCAACAAAGCAATAGAAGTGGTTGTTACATTGTAATTAGATATGTATACACACTCACACCCTGTCTCACACACTCACACCCTGTCTCACACACTCACACCCTGTCTCACACACTCCCACCCTGTCTCACACACTCACACCCTGTCTCACACACTCACACCCTGTCTCACACACTCCCACCCTGTCTCACACACTCACACCCTGTCTCACACACTCCCACCCTGTCTCACACACTCCCACCCTGTCTCACACACTCACACCCTGTCTCACACACTCACACCCTGTCTCACACACTCACACCCTGTCTCACACACTCCCACCCTGTCTCACACACACTCACACCCTCACACCCTGTCTCACACACTCACACCCTGTCTCACACACTCCCACCCTGTCTCACACACTCACACCCTGTCTCACACACTCCCACCCTGTCTCACACACTCACACCCTGTCTCACACACTCCCACCCTGTCTCACACACTCACACCCTGTCACACACACACTCCCACCCTGTCTCACACACTCCCACCCTGTCTCACACACTCACACCCTGTCTCACACACTCACACCCTGTCTCACACACTCACACCCTGTCTCACACACTCACACCCTGTCTCACACACTCACACCCTGTCTCACACACTCCCTCTCTCTCCCCATCTCAGGTGACATCTCGTTGGACCTTCCGCTGCCCCGGCTGCCCGCAGGCCCTGTCGCATGACGACTCTCACTTCCACGAGCGCCACAAGTGCATCAACTTCTTTGTCAAGGTGTACGGCTACATGCCCTTACTCTACACGCAGTTCCGCGTGGACTCTGTGCTCTTCAAGACGCGTCTGCCCCACGACAAGACTAAGTGCTTCAAGTTCATCTAGCCCATGGCTAGGCCCAGCTAAGAACGTTGGGCAGAACGGAGCTAGAGACTGAGGAACTCGGGCAGGACGGAAGAGAGAGCAGACAGGACTGGTTCTGAGAAAGAGGGAGGTTTTGGGATGAGGGCTTAAACCCAGGAATGGATCTAGGATGAATGAGACAGACCACACCTTCACTGGAAGCTGAGAAGAACCTCTGCCAATCAAGAAGCCTTTTCATTTTTTTTTTACGTAATTGTATTCTTCATCATGTCGTTCATGTGTGTTACATCATCAACTACTACAGATTTCATTTAGCTTGTTATGGGCCTGCAGAGAGAAAGAGGAGAGGACGCTGGCAACACTGCCTGTCCAAGGACAGTGACTTAACTTGACTCTGCAAGACAAACTCAAACTGTCATTCTAAACGGACTGGTTTTAAACTGACACAGGGAGAGAATGAGACAGTGGACTGCCACGTGGGCCAGCCCTGAGCTCCTGAATTACTAGCTAGACAACGGACTGGTTTTAAACTGACACAGGGAGAGAATGAGACAGTGGACTGCCACGTGGGCCAGCCCTGAGCTCCTGAATTACTAGCTAGACAACGGACTGGTTTTAAACTGACACAGGGAGAGAATGAGACAGTGGACTGTCAC
This sequence comes from Oncorhynchus nerka, assembly GCF_034236695.1. NCBI lineage: Eukaryota > Metazoa > Chordata > Actinopteri > Salmoniformes > Salmonidae > Oncorhynchus > Oncorhynchus nerka. The sequence continues at coordinate 15,533,534 of NC_088408.1, forward strand.
GTGGGCCAGCCCTGAGCTCCTGAATTACTAGCTAGACAACGGACTGGTTTTAAACTGACACAGGGCGAGAATGAGACAGTGGACTGTCACGTGGGCCAGCCCTGAGCTCCTGAATTACTAGCTAGACAACGGACTGGTTTTAAACTGACACAGGGAGAGAATGAGACAGTGGACTGCCACGTGGGCCAGCCCTGAGCTCCTGAATTACTAGCTAGACAACGGACTGGTTTTAAACTGACACAGGGAGATAATGAGACAGTGGACTGTCACGTGGGCCAGCCCTGAGCTCCTGAATTACTAGCTAGACAACGGACTGGTTTTAAACTGACACAGGGAGAGAATGAGACAGTGGACTGTCACGTGGGCCAGCCCTGAGCTCCTGAATTACTAGCTAGACAACGGACTGGTTTTAAACTGACACAGGGAGAGAATGAGACAGTGGACTGCCACGTGGGCCAGCCCTGAGCTCCTGAATTACTAGCTAGACAACGGACTGGTTTTAAACTGACACAGGGAGAGAATGAGACAGTGGACTGTCACGTGGGCCAGCCCTGAGCTCCTGAATTACTAGCTAGACAACGGACTGGTTTTAAACTGACACAGGGAGAGAATGAGACAGTGGACTGTCACGTGGGCCAGCCCTGAGCTCCTGAATTACTAGCTAGACAACGGACTGGTTTTAAACTGACACAGGGAGAGAATGAGACAGTGGACTGTCACGTGGGCCAGCCCTGAGCTCCTGAATTACTAGCTAGACAACGGACTGGTTTTAAACTGACACAGGGAGATAATGAGACAGTGGACTGCCACGTGGGCCAGCCCTGAGCTCCTGAATTACTAGCTAGACAATGGACTGGTTTTAAACTGACACAGGGAGAGAATGAGACAGTGGACTGTCACGTGGGCCAGCCCTGAGCTCCTGAATTACTAGCTAGACAACGGACTGGTTTTAAACTGACACAGGGAGAGAATGAGACAGTGGACTGTCACGTGGGCCAGCCCTGAGCTCCTGAATTACTAGCTAGACAACGGACTGGTTTTAAACTGACACAGGGAGAGAATGAGACAGTGGACTGTCACGTGGGCCAGCCCTGAGCTCCTGAATTACTAGCTAGACAACGGACTGGTTTTAAACTGACACAGGGAGAGAATGAGACAGTGGACTGCCACGTGGGCCAGCCCTGAGCTCCTGAATTACTAGCTAGACAACGGACTGGTTTTAAACTGACACAGGGAGAGAATGAGACAGTGGACTGCCACGTGGGCCAGCCCTGAGCTCCTGAATTACTAGCTAGACAACGGACTGGTTTTAAACTGACACAGGGAGATAATGAGACAGTGGACTGCCACGTGGGCCAGCCCTGAGCTCCTGAATTACTAGCTAGACAACGGACTGGTTTTAAACTGACACAGGGAGAGAATGAGACAGTGGACTGCCACGTGGGCCAGCCCTGAGCTCCTGAATTACTAGCTAGACAACGGACTGGTTTTAAACTGACACAGGGAGAGAATGAGACAGTGGACTGCCACGTGGGCCAGCCCTGAGCTCCTGAATTACTAGCTAGACAACGGACTGGTTTTAAACTGACACAGGGAGAGAATGAGACAGTGGACTGCCACGTGGGCCAGCCCTGAGCTCCTGAATTACTAGCTAGACAACAGACTGGTTTTAAACTGACACAGGGAGAGAATGAGACAGTGGACTGCCACGTGGGCCAGCCCTGAGCTCCTGAATTACTAGCTAGACAACGGACTGGTTTTAAACTGACACAGGGCGAGAATGAGACAGTGGACTGCCACGTGGGCCAGCCCTGAGCTCCTGAATTACTAGCTAGACATTTCACCCTTTGAGAGAGAAACAAAGGCATACCATTTGTCATTGCACAAATTGTTTTGTTTTTTGTCGTTTATTTTATATTTGTAAACTAATTTGACATGTATTTACTCTACTCTTGTATATGAAACCGTGAGAGAAGCACTGAAGGTCGCAGAAGTATTCTATTCAATGATCTTACTTTTTTTACATGGTGTTTAGTAGTGTAAATCTCCATGTGGGATGGTCAGTCGTCACCAGAACCTCTTGTTATTAGCTGACCCATAGAATCACTAGAACGGGTAAAGGCCCTCAGAACATGTCACAGTAGATTATATGTCTATGGGCAGACCTAAACTAAGCTAGAAAGTGGTCTTTGTCATTCTGTCTTTAAATGACCTCAGATGGAGACTACAGGACCATTATGCCACAAGTTCTACAAGTTTACCAGAAAAATCTGTAAAATATTAATAGGAAACTGTATTAGTTGGAATCACATTACCTAACACATTCATTAAGCCTACAGCAGACTACATTGGTGTAAAGTCAGACCTTGGCTTTTTTCCTGACTTTTTGGATGTTAGTGATATTGGTCTACCAATGGTTATTGTTAAATGTCTGAGTAGTCCTAATTAAGTGTTCAGTAATGGAGTAGGGTGACGTTGCCCCTAGATGCCGATCTTGGGTCAGTTTTTAACTTCTCCCACTAATGGTTAATGTTAGGATTAGAGAGGGGAAGCTGATTCCAGATCTGGACCTAGGGGAAACTTCCGCAGGAGCATCAATTGTACAAGGAATTGAAAAATAAGCTTATTTCGACTCTGAAGATGTTTTGGTGTTTCTGTCTCTCATCATCACGGTCCAATCATGTCGAAGGTTACAGTTCCATTCAGTTTGAACCTTCAAAAGGAGCTTCTTCTCTGTACAGCGTCTCCATGTCGGTCCCTCAAGTTTCATTTCAGAACGATTTCATGCTCAATGAATGTTTTTTTTTGCCAAATAGGTACGATGTTATATGCTGAAAAACAGCACAATGTTTTGTAAAGTGCACAATGCAGTCTGGTACCCCCCCCCTTTAGACGGTACTCTTCCACCTTGGCCACCCCCCCACATCTCCCCCAAAAATAGGTCCCCCGGCTATGAAAATAGCAGCGCCCGCCCTTGTACTATGCAGCCCTTATTACTTCATGTACTTTGACCTTTTCTGGCTTCATTCCATTCATTTGACTGGATGATATAAACTAACAATGCATCCTTTATTTGAGATGATTCAGGAGAGATGACAACACTGTTGATCAGAAAATAGGATCGGTCTTACTCTGGGAGGCTACTTTTATAGAACTCAACATTATCGCCCCACATATACTTTCTGTATATTTATTTAATTGAATATATTAAATGGATCTTCTAAGGCTTGCTTCTAAAGGGGTTTGTGAATAGAAATGACTGCAATAAAATGGAATGTGATCTTGGCCATTAGCTCTGACAACGGAACCTGCTCCCCCGACTGACCCGGCATCAGTGGGCCCCATTACAACACTAACGAAAACCAAATCAAGTGTTATTTGTGACATGCTTTGTAAAGAACTGGTGTAGTCTAACAGTGAAATGCTTACTTACCAACAATGTAGAGAGAACAATAGAACGATAATAACACCAGGAATAAATCCACAATGAGTAAAGATAACTTGGCTTTATACACGGGGCACCAGTACGGAGTTGATGTGCAGGGGAATGAGGTAATTGAGATAGATATGTACATATAGGTAGGGATTAAGTGACTTGGCAATAGGATAGATAATAAGCACTAGCAGCAGCGTATGTGATGAGTCAAGAGGATGCAAAAGGGGGTCAGTGCAGATAGTTTGGGTAGCTATTTGGTTCACTATTTAGCAATCTTAAGGTTTGGGGTAGAAGCTGTTCAGGGTTCTATTGGTTTCAGACTTGGTGCATAGGTACCGCTTGTCTATGACTTGGGTGGCTGGAGTCTAACAATTTTTTAGGGCCTTCCTCTGACACCACCTGTTATTGAGGTCTGGGATGGCAGGAAGTTCAGCCCCAGTGATGTACTGGGCCTCACGCACTGTAGCGCCTTGCGGTTGGATGCTAAGCAGATGCCATATCAAGTGATGATGCAGCCAGTCAAGCTGGTGCAGCTGTAGAACTTTATGAGGATCCGAGGGCCCATGCTGAATCTTTTCATCCTCCTGGGGGGGGGGGGAGAGGTGTTGTCGTGCCTTCTTCACGACTGTGTTGGTGTGTTTGGACCATGTTAATTCCTTAGTGATGTGGATGCCGAGGAACGAGACGCTCTCAACCCGCTCTACTACAGCCGAGTGCTACGGGGCGATAGTGATTTAGACGGGTTACCTTGGCATTCTTGGACACAGGGTCTATGGTGGTCTGCTTGAAACATGTAGGTATTACAGACTGGGTCCTGGAGAGGTTGAAAATGTCTGAAGACACTGGCCAGCTGATCAGAGCATGCTCTTTGTACCCGTCCTGTGAACCCATCTGCCCCCGCGGTGAATGTTCATCTGTTTAAAGGTCTTCCTCACATCGGCTATGGCGAGCGAAATCAAACAGTCGTCCGGAACAGCTGGTGCTCTCGTGCATTCCTCTAGGCGAGCATTTCGCTTGTCTGGTAGACTTCCGTCACTAGGCAGCTCATGACTGGGTTTCCCTTTGTAATCCTTGGATGTGGCGGAGCTTGCAAACGATCGAGTGTCAGAACCGGTGTAGTAGGATTCGATTTTAGTCCTGTATCGAGGCTTTGCCTGGTTGACGGCTCGTCAGAGGTCGTAGTGGGATTTAGTGTCCCTGCTCTTTGAAAGCGGTAGCTCGATGTGTCATTGACTGCACGTTGTAAAACTTGCCCTAAAATGCAGGCCTGGGATCAGCTCTAGCCTGCACCAATCTTAACCGGATCATTTCAGGTGAAAAGCAAAACTGATCTGAGATCAGGACTTTGAGACAACAACAGTCTGGGTATGTGCTCAGTTAAACCGGTTTTATTACTCTGGGTCAATCCATTTGCAATAAGGTGCAGTAGCTTCAGTTTGAGCTCCCGATTTTGCCTGCATAATTACCTGGCTCACAGACTTCTGACATTTCCTTCGGCAGGGAGGGGTCTGGTCGGGTGACATCTCACACAGTGCTTTGAAAGTCCCACCTCCATCCTTCCCCTTTCAGTTTTCTTCGGGGCCAGTGGCACAGGTTTTTCCATGGCAACAAGCCAGGAAAGAGGGCCAGGAAAAAGCTGACACTCGTTCCTTTAACCAGGTGTTTAAGTGTTCTGAAACTGTGCTCCTGTGACTGTCCCTCACCCAACCCTGGGTCTTGTTCATTATACACCAAACAGACTGAAGCAGAGGAAATATATGGATTTAGTCCAATAAGAAAGGCTTGTTTTGATTTAGTTTTAATTTACAACACTAAAGCTGTTTGCTTGTGTTCGCTAATGAATATGGCCCTGGACTAGCACCTGCAACTACTACTGCCAGCCCTGTTCTGTACCAGACTGACCAATGATGACAGGGTAAAACAAACCATTGAAGGCCAAACATGGAATTAAAGTTGGTTAAAAACATGGCTCTGACTCGTGTCGTTCTTTTGTTGTCCAGCTCCGTCTCCTCCTTTACCGCAGAAATAGAACAGTAGGCCTACATTCCTGACACGCAATGCTTCATTCTCTCCACCCACATGTTATTAGCCACTTCATGAGCTTGTTCAGCTTAGTCGATGATACTGCAAGATAGACTATGGGATTTAGTTCAGTCAGCAAACTGGGTCTCAAACTAGACTAGAGCAATGTGTCACCAATCTCACCATGGGAGAATCTCAATTGCATACTCCTCGCCTCCTCAAAACCCATTGGAAGAGAAGGTCACAGGGGAGCGAGCTCTGGTTTTCTCATCCAATCGGGTTTTGAGGAGGCGAGGAGAGTGGACGTGAGGAGTATGCAATTGAGATTGTCACAATGACTCCATTCCACAGGACTTTGTGTTGTGAGGTATGGCTGTTTGCTGCAGGACACCTGGCCCAATGTGAGTGGGGTGTTGGGCAACATGCCTGAACTAAACACTAAGGCTCTGACATCACAGAGAGAGAAGGAGAGATGAGAGAATACACCCCCGCACCCCGCTGCTCCAGCCAGGAGTGAGGAGGAGGTTCTTGTTACAGTAAAACATGGGTGCTACTACTAGTGTTCACCTCTTCCAACATGTTTCACAGTCAAATGTGTGTCACGTCCTGCTTCAGAGTCAGCAGGACACGTGTCATGATACTACTGTGTGGAATGCTGCTTGTCATACAGAGTAGGTCTATTCCTCACCAGGGATTATCTAAATAGAAATAGAATAACTAGATTATATTTACATGGAAGAACATAGTGTGGAGATGTCGTGACATTCATGCAGGGTGACACAATAGCTCTAATTTGTGACACATTAAAGGTGCTGGATTGGCCACCAACCGGTCGATCGCCAAGGCATTCCTAGTCGATCACCAACTATTTCTGTAAAAAAACAACGATAAAGCCTTCTATGCGTTTCACGCTGTTGGCGGTATGTGCATTTGGTTCTGCAGCCCTAGTACCAGGAAGGTAAATTGTTCCCAGAGAGCCAATCAAGTGCCCCTATAGGCACACCGCTGGCCAACCAGATAGCTCTGACCATGGTGTCTGCACAGTGTTCTCGAGCCATAGACTTTAAATAGAAGTCTTGTTGCACAGCAAAGAGACCCAACGAATACAGTGAAGAGCTGTTGTTTTTACATGTAAGTTTATGTTCTAGTTCTTATTCAACAATGTGAACACATCAACACCTTTACAAGCCACCAGCACTGCAGCTGCAATGGATGAGTTTCACAAAGTGTTTCCATAAGCTTGCCTTATTATTATTAGCTGCTTGTCTTATTTTAAATCGAGGAATATTTCACTTTCTCTGGTCATAGGAGTAACAACATTCATTTGTGCATGAGGCAGAAGTAATGCAGTGTGATTTGAGTTTCACCATCAGCTGGAAGACTGTCCCCTTTTCTCCACAGAGGGAAGGAGGGCGGAGGGACCGTGAGTGAGAGGCAGCCTCCCCTCTCCTCCCTCCCTCCCCTCAGATTGACCATCAGATGCAAGCTAATTATTATGCTAATTTGTGTCTCACAAGTAATACAACAAATGATCTATTACCAGTGTGATCATATACCTAAATGTTCTAAATTTAATTTCAAAATGACCTGAGAAACAACATTGGCAGGGCAATTCAAGCATAGCCAATGCAGTGATAATGTATTGGGCCTCATTGCTACAGAACTGTTTTTAATTGGTTAATGTTGCATAGGCTTAAGATTTTTCAGTCATGTTTTTAAAAAAAAATCTGAGCGGTAGATCTCAGCTTGCATTTTGACTCAGAAAGTGATTTGGACTCAGAAAGTGATCTTGACTCAGAAAGTGATCTTGACTCAGAAAGTGATCTTGACTCAGAAAAGGTTGTTGACCACTGGGGTACAGTATTGTGTTTTGATTCTGCAACAATGTTTAAAAGACAACCCAGTGAGCCACAACAAAACTAATACTGTTTTTCTATTCTCAAATGATGATTCAGACGACCACAACAAAAAGACGTGTAACAAACAATGCATCGGGAGATGAAACAGCCGTAAAAAGAAACCCCTAAAATAAGACGAAAAATGAATTTGTCAAATGGATATTGCATAATGTAACGAGAATGTAAACAGTGAATAAATAAGCATTGCTCATTAGCATACAGTGCCTATAGAAAGTCTAAACCCCCTTGAACTTTTTTCCACATTTTGTTGCATTACAAAGTGGGATTGAAAAATACTCCATAATGTCAAAATTAAAAGAAGATTCTACACATTTTTACAAATTAAATAACAAAAATACAGTTGTTGCATAGGTATTCACCCACTTTGTTTAAGCAAGCTTAAATTAGTTCAGAAGTAAACTGTGGCTTAACAAATCACATAAGTTATATGGACTCACTGTGTGAAATAATAGTAGTTGACATTATTTGTTAATGACTACCCCTTCCTCTGTCCCCCATACATACAGCACAATATATAGAAGTCAATAGTCAAGTATTGCACTTTTTTCCCCCATTAATCTTAAAAAATAAAAATACATTTTGACATTTCATCGTATTTTGTGTAGATCGTTGACCAAAAAAATGGAATAAAATCCATTTTAATACCACTTTGTGACACAATAACAGTTTAAGAAATCCAAAGGGGTTGTAGACTTTATCTAGGCACTGTAGTTGTTGCAGACTGTGACAGGCCCAGCTGGCTCTAACAGTCATGGTAACACTATTCCATTGCATCATCCTCGTTGTCGATGGCTGTGAGCTTCAGATGAGAAATGTCTGATATGCTGGTGTCATTTGAGGACAGTACCGTAGAATTGTCAGCCATATTGAGTGAACCCGTGAGTTGTTCCAGTCAAATTGCCATGTCTGAGGGGCTTTGTCCCTTCTAGTCATTCAGTACAACCCCGGAAGAACGGTTGTTGAAGTCGTTGTTCTTCTCCACACTCTTTGGTCTTCGGTTCAGGGGATGAACATGGTCCATTGTAGGAGATACTGTATGTATGGTCGTATTTTGATCATCTTCTGTAAACAATTACATGAAGATATACTATTGTGGACCAGAATCTGGGAAATTAATGACAAAATTGTTCTCAATCTGAGACTGAATGGTCCATTTCATGACCAGCGGTGTCCATTTCATGGCCAGAGGTGTCCATTTCATGGCCAGAGGTGTCCATTTCATGGCCAGAGGTGTCCATTTCACCTTTGAGGTTATTACAAAGATGAGTCTAATTTGATGATCCCATCGACCATGACTGGAGCTGGGAGTTTAGCACCAGACCAGTCTGTCAACCAGAGCCGTCTGTCTCAGATTAAGTGGCTGGTTTACAGATGAAAGAGTAGTAAAGCAGCTGTCAGTGAACGGGAGACTCCAAGTGGAATCCACGTGCTTCTCAAAGTGCTGCACCCTCACACACATCCCACACCATAGTATAGGTGGATGGTTCCTCACAGCTCCTCGTCTGCTTCTCTGAATGAAGGTCATGGAACCCATTCTCTCTCGAGACACTGAGGTCAACATACCCCGCAATCTTCCTCTTCCTCCAACGTATTCCTCCTCCTATTTAACCATTTCATTTCACATATATTTATACAGATTATTCTTTGTTAACAAGATCAAATCTGGTGATTCTCATCAAGACCTGTTCAAGATTCCAAGAGCGTGTGCCAATGGCACACCTGCTGTCCCTCGGCCTCCTTCATCTGGCTCCAGTGTGCCTGCTGCTCCTCTCCAGTGCTGTTGAGCCCCAGGGACAGCCAGCCCACCTTCTCCCTGGCCTTCATGCTGCTCCTTCGGCTGTACACCGACACCACCAGGGAAACCTCGGAGAGCTGGAAGAGGGCCACCTGGAAGACAACAGAGATGGGGTGGGTTGTTTCTCTCTGTCTCTATATCCCTTCTCTGTCTCACTCTCTCTGTCTCTTTCTTTCTGTCTATCTCACTGTCTCTCTCTCTGTCTCTCTCACCTGAAAGACAAAGGTCTCCTTGTAGGTGGGGTTGGGCTGACCGCGGCACACCGACGTCTTGCACTTGGACATCTCCTTGCCCTTGGAGTCCAGCATAGTCAGCTTCACATAGGTGTCTGGGGACGTAGGGAGGGAGGGAGTGAGAGAAGGGGGAGGCTGCCATCTAGTGAAGATTAATGAACATAACAGTGAAGAACGGCCTGTGGATAGAGTGTCATTTTCAATCCCTGAAATTTTTCAGGTTCTCTTTCACGATATGCCAACATTATCGGAGAGGAGCAGACACAGAGTCTCTGGTATAGATAGAACAGGTGTATGGATTGAGAGCAGAGGACTCACCTCTCATGATATAAAGTTGTCCCCCTATTAGCTGTTTTATACAACAAAACAGACCGTCTGGGACACAACACAGAGAGCCAGGAAGGAACGAGGAGAGAAGAGGAAAACAGAGGGAAGGAGAGTTTAGAGAGGATAAAAGGAAAGACAGTTTAGAGAGGATAAAACACTGTGAAAGTAAGTAAATAAGAGGCAAGAATATAGAGTTTATTCCACCATCATGAATAAAACATGTTATTCAAATCTATGGATTTTAATGCTATAGCTACCCTGCTGCTATTGCTACCCTGATACTATAGCTATGTTATTCAAATCTATGGATTTTAATGCTATAGCTACCCTACTCAATAACATGATCAACTATGTCTTATAGCAGAAGAGAGCAATGCCTCCCATTCCTGTCTCATGTACAGACCTGGGATCAAATAGCATTTGTTTCTTTCAAATACTTAAGCTGCACTTGATTGAGCTTGCCTGGCACAATGGAACCAATGCAGTACTACTTCAACCCAGGAATGCTATAGCTACCCTGATACTATAGCTACCCTACTACTATAGCTACCCTACTACTATAGCTACCCTACTACTATAGCTACCCTGCTGCTATAGCTACCCTACTACTATAGCTACCCTACTACTATAGCTACCCTGCTGCTATAGCTACTCTGCTGCTCTAGCTACCCTGCTGCTCTAGCTACCCTGATACTATAGCTACTCTGCTGCTATAACTAATCTGCTGCTCTAGCTACCCTGATACTATAGCTACCCTACTATAGCTACCCTGCTGCTATAGCTACCCTGATACTATACCTACCCTACTACTATAGCTACCCTACTACTATAGCTACCCTGATACTATAGCTACCCTGCTGCTATAGCTACCCTGATACTATAGCTACCCTACTACTATAGCTACCCTACTACTATAGCTACCCTACTACTATAGCTACCCTACTACTATAGCTACCCTGCTGCTATAGCTACTCTGCTGCTCTAGCTACCCTGCTGCTCTAGCTACCCTGATACTATAGCTACTCTGCTGCTATAACTAATCTGCTGCTCTAGCTACCCTGATACTATAGCTACCCTACTATAGCTACCCTGCTGCTATAGCTACCCTGATACTATACCTACCCTACTACTATAGCTACCCTACTACTATAGCTACCCTGATACTATAGCTACCCTGCTGCTATAGCTACCCTGATACTATAGCTACCCTACTACTATAGCTACCCTACTACTATAGCTACCCTACTACTATAGCTACCCTGCTGCTATAGCTACCCTACTACTATAGCTACCCTACTACTATAGCTACCCTGCTGCTATAGCTACCCTACTACTATAGCTACCCTACTACTATAGCTACCCTGCTGCTATAGCTACTCTGCTGCTCTAGCTACCCTGATACTATAGCTACTCTGCTGCTATAACTAATCTGCTGCTCTAGCTACCCTGATACAATAGCTACCCTACTATTGCTACTCTGCTGCTCTAGCTACCCTGATACTATAGCTACCCTGCTGCTATAGCTACCCTGATACTATAGCTACCCTGCTGCTATAGCTACTCTGCTGCTCTAGCTACCCTGATACTATATCTACCCTGATACTATAGCTACTCTGCTGCCCTAGCTACCCTGATACTATATCTACCCTGCTGCTATAGCTACCCTGATACTATAGCTACCCTGCTGCTATAGCTACCTTGATACTATAGCTACCCTGCTGCTATAGCTACCCTGATACTATAGCTACCCTGCTGCTATAGCTACCCTGATACTATAGCTACCCTACTACTATAGCTACCCTACTACTATAGCTACCCTGCTGCTATAGCTACCCTACTACTATAGCTACCCTACTACTATAGCTACCCTGCTGCTATAGCTACTCTGCTGCTCTAGCTACCCTGATACTATAGCTACTCTGCTGCTATAACTAATCTGCTGCTCTAGCTACCCTGATACAATAGCTACCCTACTATTGCTACTCTGCTGCTCTAGCTACCCTGATACTATAGCTACCCTGCTGCTATAGCTACCCATGATACTATAGCTACCCTGCTGCTATAGCTACTCTGCTGCTCTAGCTACCCTGATACTATATCTACCCTGATACTATAGCTACTCTGCTGCTCTAGCTACCCTGATACTATATCTACCCTGCTGCTATAGCTACCCTGATACTATAGCTACCCTGCTGCTATAGCTACCTTGATACTATAGCTACCCTGCTGCTATTGCTACCCTGATTCTATAGCTACCCTGCTGCAAAAGCTGCCTTATTACTATAGCTACCCTACTACTATAGCTGCCCTACTACAATAGCTACCCTACTGCTATAGCAAACCTACTACTATACCTACCCTGCTACTATAGCTACCCTAATACTGTAGCTACCCTGCCATTATAGCTACCCTACTACTATAGCTACCCTGATACTATAGCTACCCTACTACTATAGCTACCCTATAACTATAGCTACCCTACTACTGTAGCTACCCTACTACTATAGCTACCCTGATACTATAGCTACCCTGCTGCTATAGCTACTCTGCTGCTCTAGCTACCCTGATACTATATCTACCCTGATACTATAGCTACTCTGCTGCTCTAGCTACCCTGATACTATATCTACCCTGCTGCTATAGCTACCCTGATACTATAGCTACCCTGCTGCTATAGCTACCTTGATACTATAGCTACCCTGCTGCTATTGCTACCCTGATTCTATAGCTACCCTGCTGCAAAAGCTGCCTTATTACTATAGCTACCCTACTACTATAGCTGCCCTACTACAATAGCTACCCTACTGCTATAGCAAACCTACTACTATACCTACCCTGCTACTATAGCTACCCTAATACTGTAGCTACCCTGCCATTATAGCTACCCTACTACTATAGCTACCCTGATACTATAGCTACCCTACTACTATAGCTACCCTATAACTATAGCTACCCTACTACTGTAGCTACCCTACTACTATAGCTACCCTACTACTATAGCTACCCTGCTGCTATAGCTACCTTGCTACTATATCTACCCTGCTACTATAGCTACCCTACTAGTATAGCAACTCTGCTACTATAACTACCCTGATACTATAGCTACCCCAGTACTATAGCTACCCTACTACTATAGCTACCCTACTAGGATAGCAACCCTGATACTATAGCTACCCTGATACTATAGCTACCATACTAGTATAGCTACCCTAGTACTATGACTACCCTGATACTATAGCTACCCTACTACTATAACTACCCTGATACTATAGCTACCCTAGTACTATAGCTACACTGATATTATAACTACCCTACTAGTATAGCTAACCTGGTACTATAGCTACCCTGCTGCTATAGCTACCCTGCTACTATTGTTATCCTACTACTATATCTGCTCTGATACTACAGCTACCCTACTAGTATAGCTACCCTAGTACTGTAGCTACCCTACTAGTATAGCTACCCTACTACTGTATCTACCCTACTAGTATAGCTACCCTACTAGTATAGCTACCCTACTAGTATAGCTACCCTACTAGTATATCTACCCTGCTACTATAGCTACCCTGCTACTATAGCTACCCTGCTACTATAGCTACCCTGCTACTATAGCTACCCTGCATCTATAGCTACCCTGCTACTATAGCTACCCTGCTACTATAGATACCCTGCTACTATATCTACTCTGCTACTATAGCTACCCTGCTACTATAGCTACCCTGCTACTATAGCTACCCTGCTACTATAGCTACCCTACTACTTCTACATACCATTATTAAAATAGAAGAGAGCCCATCCATATGTTATGTCATCCATATGTGATGTCATCCATATGTGATGTCATCCATATGTGATGTCATCCATATGTGATGTCCACTCACTGGGAGGTTTGTCTGAGGCTGTGTTGTTGAACTGTCTGCCCTGGATGACCTCTGCAGAGAGCCTGCCAGTGGTGGAGTTATAGATGAGGCCCAGCAGGATCTCTGGTGTGGAGTCCCATGTAGAGCGGTAGGACAAAGCTGCCACGCTGCGAGACACACTCACCAACGATCCACAGCCCTGTATAGGGAGACAGGAGAGGACAGCTAACACCACATACAGAGCTACAGAGAGGCCTTGGTATGAGAGTGGCCTTGGTGGGAATCAGTACAATGCAACTGGATGGCTTGGATTGTTTGAGACTATGGTTTGTCTAAGGGTCAGTCTACGAGATACTGTACCATTATAGTGCATGCATTTTAAACGATAGCTTCTACTGGTCATTTATCTTCGTTCATATCATACAAATCAGACTTCTATGGCGAGAAATTGCACAAACAGACTCCTCCCACACACACACGCCCCTCTCCATCTCCCAGCCCTATCTCCCCAGCCACTCACCGTTAGTCCTGTGCCAGGCTCCAGTGTAACGGGCAGCGCCATCTTGCCCTGCAGGTTGAGTTTGGTCAAGTAGAACACCTTCTCTCCCAGCACCTTCTCCTTCTTCATCCTCCTAACGCTGTAGAGACGGAACCTGACGGCGTGGTCCGCCAGCGCCCCCTGCTCCACCCGGGTGAAGCGGAAGGTCTCTGTGAACATGGGACACGGCCCCCTCTGCACCCCCGTCTTGGCCCGTTGCTTCTTAGTGGGCAGCAGCACCAGGTGCACCTACATTTATATTTACAAATAACATTTGACTTAAAACATACATGTATCCTGTGTGGGGTTGCAAAATTCCAGGAACGTTCAATAAATTCCCTGGTTTTCCAGAATCATGGTTGGAGGATTCCGGATTCCCTGCTCATTCTCTGCTGATTTCCTGCTCATTCCCTGCTGATTCTCTGCTGATTTCCTGCTCATTCCCTGCTGATTCTCTGCTGATTTCCTGCTGATTTCCTGCTGATTCTCTGCTGATTCTCTGCTGATTCTCTGCTGATTTTCTGCTCATTCCCTGCTGATTCTCTGCTGATTCTCTGCTGATTCCCTGCTGATTCTCTGCTGATTTCCTGCTGATTCTCTGCTGATTTCCTGCTGATTCTCTGCTGATTTCCTGCTGATTCTCTGCTGATTTCCTGCTGATTCTCTGCTGATTTCCTGCTGATTTCCTGCTGATTCTCTGCTGATTTCTGCTGATTCTCTGCTGATTCTCTGCTGATTTCCTGCTAATTCCCTGCTGATTTCCTGCTGATTCTCTGCTGATTCCCTGCTGATTTCCTGCTGATTCTCTGCTGATTCTCTGCTGATTCTCTGCTGATTTCCTGCTGATTCTCTGTTGATTTCCTGCTGATTCTCTGCTAATTCCCTGCTGATTCCCTGCTGATTCTCTGCTAATTCCCTGCTGATTTCCAGCTGATTCTCTGCTGATTCTCTGCTGATTTCCTGCTAATTCTCTGCTGATTTTCTGCTGATTCCCTGCTGATTCCCTGCTGATTCTCTGCTGATTCCCTGCTGATTTCCTGCTGATTCTCTGCTGATTCCCTGCTGATTTCCTGCTGATTCCAGGAATCCTCCAACTGGGATTTCGGGAAACCAGGGAATTTATTGAAAGTTCCTGTACTTTTGCGATCCTGTGGCTCAGTCGGTAGATCATAGCACTGGCAACTTCAGGATCGTTGGTTTGATTCCCGCTGGGGCCACCCATATGAAATGCACGCATGAGTTTAAGTCGATATGGATAAGAGTGTCTGCTAAATGGCACGTAGTATTTTTTATTATAGTTATAATGCTTTCGAACTTGCTATATGCATGAATGAGCCTTCATAATGTATTATAATAAGGGTTATAATATATTACGCCTCTTTTTTGTATCATTTCAAAATCATTTTAACTGAAGCTGAAGCTCTTATCCAGGGTGACTCAGTACAACTAAGGTAGGTACTAAGGTAGGTACTACCACATGAAACAATCACTGCAAGTCAAACGTTCTTCAAAATAACCACCATCTGCACAAATTCAGTGCTAGTAAGGAAATACATTTAAGGGTGAGTGCAAGACAGACAAGTACAACGGTAAAGTGTTAGTTTGTTTATCCCCCACCTGCCACGCAATGTTCCCTGTCTGTTTGAGTGCGGGGATGTCGGTTGCTGCGGTGACAGTGACGGCAAGGCGTTGCTCGCCCGAGTCGTACTCGAAGGCCACGTCCAGTGTGCCGTACTTGGCCAGCGGCTCCGGCTCATAGCCTACGTGAAGATGGGAGGTTGAACCATCCTTGGAGGGGTGAAATAAAGAGAAAGAGAGGAAGACGATAGAGGGGAGGAAAAGATGCATTGAAATTCATGAATCTGTTGGATTCAGTCCTCATCTGTGACATCACAGAGTGAGGTTAGATATAGGCCCTTAGAGCAGGACACAACACTGGGTGAAGGGGAGACGGGAGGGTGAACCATCCTGTGGGGGAGAGGGGGTAAAAGAGAGAGAGTGAGAGAGAGAGACAGAGAGAGAGAGAGAGAGAGAGAGAGAAAGAAAGAAAGGATGGTAAGATGGATTTGACTGAATCTGTCAGTCAGTCTTCATCTGTGACATCACACAGTGAGGGGGGCGTCATGAAGCAGGACATGGCATTGGGTGAGTGAGGGGTAAGAGACTGATGGTAGGCCTATCATAGCCAAACAGAGTACTAGCCAATAGGCTTATGTTGGTTGCATTTGCTAGATATCCGGTATGCAACTGAGCGTGTCCGGCTAGCGTGACACATTTCCCTATGGGACATGCTAACAGTTCCCCATCTGGCATACGAGCGTCTATGTCCTAGCTCACCTCTGGTCCCAGGACGGCAGTGCTGTCACTAGGTACATCCTCATCATAGCCCTTGTTGAGGTAACTCTCAGTGTCCGGGTCAACGCTGGCCTCACTGGAGCGCTGTGTACCATTAACGTCTGGGGACGACTCCCCCAGACCCCCCACCCCAGAACGTGAGCGAGACACCCGGACCGGACTATTCTCGTCCTGATACGGGGGTGGCTGGAGCTCGTTGAGAGGAGAGCCTCGTCTCATCCGCTGGATGCTGTTGGCTGTGTAAGACAGTTATGGATATGTTTGATAGGTCTCTTGGGAAATGTTTCAAAGATTAATGTGTGTTCTGCCAATCAGACATAGCATGCGTGTGACTGTCTGCCTGCGTGTGACTGTCTGCCTGCGTGTGACTGTCTGCCTGTGTGTGTGTGTGAGTCTTTCTATGTAAGTTGTCACATCTGTGAGTTTCTCACCTTGTCCGGCGGAGGCCTCACTGCTGTGGTCACTGGTGTGTTTGTGTCGGTTGTCCCAGACTGAGGCTCTATGCTGGGCTGAGGGTTCAGAGTGTCCCCCTGGTCTGTCCTCTTCACTGTCCTCCTCAGAGCCACGCTCTGGGCAGCTCTGCTCTGGATAGGTGCAAACCGATACACACACACACACACACATACACACACAAGATCGTAGTGCCTCATCACAATCAGCCCAGCATAAGACACAACTCCACTCTCAGAGCCAGTATTCACAAGAGCAGGAGTGCTGATCTAGGATCAGTTTGGCCTTTGATTTCATAATGAATCAGATTATACAGGGTGGGGATCATAGACCAGAACTGCTATTCTGAGATGCTATGTGGATATTGGCCCTGATCATAGAGGATGTGTTTTTAACTTTTCAAGCCCCTATTCCATCTCCCTGTTCTATCTATTTAATGGTTTCCAGATAGAGGACGTATTAGATATAAAACTGATAAAATCGTACACTACAGTTGATCTTAGCCGAACATCATAGAAGAGAATGATCATATTTCTAACTGGTAAACTCTCTCCCTGTATCCATGATGTCACATCTACAACAATCATTGAGAGAAATAGGTAGAACCGTGAGAACTAAAACACGTGAACATGACAGCCACAGACAGATGTATTTTGATCCATCCATGACTGTTAAAAACTTAATTTGTTTAGAACCCTAAACACTGAGTAACAGTTAGGTCACAGGTCACAGGCCACAGCCATGAAGAGTAGAGGTGAAGAAGAGGGGGAATGTGGTAGAAGAGAGCAGGTAGGAAGCAGCACACCCTCTCACCTTTATCCTCTTTATTCGTCTTCTTGCTCTCTTTCTTCCCTTTCACTTTCTCTTTCTTCTTGTCACTCTTTTTCTTATTTTTCTTAGAAGCGGGAGACATAGCAGGTTCAGTCTCTCCATCTCCCTCGGGACTCATCTCATTCTCTTCCTCCTCTTCAGCTTTCTCCTTGTTTTTCTTTTGGGATGCTCTCGACTCTTCCTCAGGGCAAAGAGATTGTGGTGGATCACTATGGTCGTCACTCTGGTGGATCCCATTGGATTTGTCCTCTTTCTGGCACTCTTTGTTCTGACTAGCAGTGTGGGTCTCTTTCGGCAATGAGCTGGTTTCTTTATCTTCAGGCTCTTCCTCAATGGTCTCTTGATGGCTATTTTTCTTCTCTTCCTCCTGTTTCAGCCTCTCCTCCTTCTTCTTGTCTTTCTCTGCCTTTCTCTTCTCCTTCTCCTCTTTCTTCGTCTTTTCCTCCTCCTTCCTTTTCTCCTCCTTTTCCTTGTCCTCTGCAGAACTCTCCCCTGGTTTTACCACTCGCCAGCCTCCATCTTTCCACACCCATTCCAATTGGGCTGGAACATAGTCCTCTGCTGTCACGTCACTCGATTGGTTATTCTTCGAGTCATTGGATTGGCTGAGGTTGGAGCTGTAGTCTGCCAAGCTTGAGCAGGCCTCAGAAGCCTGCCTCTTTATTTTGCTCCTGAATGAGTCTGCTATCCCTTCCTGGGCCTTTCCTTCCTTGCTGTCCTGGGCCCCCTCTGTCGCTTCTGCAGCCTCCTCCTCCTCCGTCTGCACCTTCTTGATGACCTGGTCGCTGAGCTCGGTCAGCTGGTCACTGACGCTGTAGGTGGCATCACTGACAGCACTGGCTAGGTCGTCCACTCTGCTGCTGACTGAATCCAAGATGGAGGAGATGTTTACAGATGGTAGGTTCTGCCCAAAGCTCTTGAAGAACGCCATGTTAGGTGGACTTGCTGACGGCTGTGGTGGCTGTCCTTCTCCACACTGTCTGGTGGGTTCTAGATTATCTCATCATCTCATCACAGACTCTGGCTGGGACATTTGGTTCATTAGAGTGTGTGGGCCAGGTATTACTGTCTGAAATCCATGACTTACACTTTAGACATGTATGAGGAGGACAATTTGTGGATAATGTCTATGCATGACCTTCTCATCCACAAGCATGTATCGTAACAGTGATTGTTTGTCAGACAATCAGATATGCATTTATTTCTATTATTTTGGGACAATCCCCAGAACCTACATTAAGCCTAAACCTGAATCAATAAATTAGCTTTTCATTCCAGAACTAGGCTTTATCTGTGTCCAGGAAACTAGCCTAGGACCATAGAACAATAAACAAACTGCTTACAGACTTTGAGTGTTGTACCACTTGATGTGTTTACCTTGCTGGTTGGGCCTATAGTTGTCGAGGCATGGCAGCTCGCTGGCACTCTCCACTGACAGCTTGTTGCTGACGTAAAGAAAAAATAGAGCCATCAAGGCCACGAAGGCCGCAATGGAGGATAGGACTCCTAGCAGCTCTGGAGACACTGAGGAGAGGAGAGGAGAGAGAATAAAAGACAGACATATATAGAGACAGAAGAAGACAAAAACAGAGACCAGGGAAGGAGACTGTGTGAGAATGCTGAGTAGAGAAACCTGATGGCTTCACCTGTATAGTACAGTAGAAACATGATAACTTCAGTATAGTACAATAGAAACCTGATAACTTCACCAGTATAGTACAGTATAAACCTGATAGCTTCACCAGTATAGTACAGTAGAAACATGATAACTTCACCAGTATAGTATAGTAGAAACATGCTAACTTCACCAGTATAGTACAGTAGAAACATGATAACTTCAGTATAGTACAGTAGAAACCTGATAGCTTCACCTGTATAGTATAGTAGAAACATGCTAACTTCACCAGTATAGTATAGTAGAAACATGCTAACTTCACCAGTATAGTACAGTAGAAACCTGATAGCTTCACCAGTATAGTACAGTAGAAACATGATAACTTCACCAGTATAGTATAGTAGAAACATGATAACTTCACCAGTATAGTACAGTAGAAACATGATAACTTCAGTATAGTACAGTAGAAACCTGATAGCTTCACCAGTATAGTACAGTAGAAACATGATAACTTCACCAGTATAGTATAGTAGAAACATGATAACTTCACCAGTATAGTACAGTAGAAACATGATAACTTCACCAGTATAGTACAGTAGAAACCTGATAACTTCACCAGTATAGTACAGTAGAAACCTGATAGCTTCACCAGTATAGTACAGTAGAAACCTGATAGCTTCACCAGTATAGTACAGTAGAAACCTGATAGCTTCACCAGTATAGTACAGTAGAAACATGATAACTTCACCAGTATAGTACAGTAGAAACATGATAACTTCACCAGTATAGTACAGTAGAAACCTGATAGCTTCACCAGTATAGTACAGTAGAAACCTGATAGCTTCACCAGTATAGTACAGTAGAAACATGATAACTTCACCAGTATAGTACAGTAGAAACCTGATAGCTTCACCAGTATAGTACAGTAGAAACATGATAGCTTCACCAGTATAGTACAGTAGAAACATGATAGCTTCACCAGTATAGTACAGTAGAAACATGATAACTTCACCAGTATACTATAGTAGAAACATAACTTCACCAGTATAGTACACCATTACCGTACAGTTAGCTTCACCATTACAGTACAGTACAGTTAGCTTCACCATTACAGTAAAGTTAGCTTCACCATTACAGTACAGTGCAGTTAGCTTCACCATTACAGTACAGTACAGTTAGCTTCACCATTACAGTACAAAAACAGAGACCAGGGAAGGAGACTGTGTGAGAATGCTGAGTAGAGAAACCTGATGGCTTCACCTGTATAGTACAGTAGAAACATGATAACTTCACCAGTATAGTACAGTAGAAACATGATAACTTCACCAGTATACTATAGTAGAAACATGATAACTTCACCAGTATAGTACACCATTAAATGTAAATGTAAATGTACAGTTAGCTTCACCATTACAGTACAGTACAGTTAGCTTCACCATTACAGTAAAGTTAGCTTCACCATTACAGTACAGTGCAGTTAGCTTCACCATTACAGTACAGTGCAGTTAGCTTCACCATTACAGTACAGTACAGTTAGCTTCACCATTACAGTACAGTGCAGTTAGCTTCACCATTACAGTACCGTTAGCTTCACCATTACAGTACAGTGCAGTTAGCTTCACCAGTACAGTACAGTTAGCTTCACCATTACAGTACAGTTAGCTTCACCATTACAGTACAGTACAGTCGCCTCCCTACCACTGAGGAAGTACAGTTCCCGCTCAGCCCAGTCAAAACTGTTCGCTGCTCTGGCCCCCCAATGGTGGAACAAACTCCCTCACGACGCCAGGACAGCGGAGTCAATCACCACCTTCCGGAGACACCTGAAACCCCACCTCTTTAAGGAATACCTAGAATAGGATAAAGTAATCCTTCTCCCCCCCCCCCCCCCCTTAAAAGACCTAGATGCACTATTGTAAAGTGGCTGTTCCACTGGATGTCATAAGGTGAAAGCACCAATTTGTAAGTCGCTCTGGATAAGAGCGTCTGCTAAATGACTTAAATGTAAATGTAAATGTACAGTTAGCTTCACCATTACAGTACAGTACAGTTAGCTTCACCAGCACAGTTAGCTTCACCATTACAGTACAGTACAGTTAGCTTCACCATTACAGTACTGTACAGTTAGCTTCACCATTACAGTACAGTTAGCTTCACCATTGCAGTACAGTTAGCTTCACCATTACAGTACAGTACAGTTAGCTTCACCAGCACAGTTAGCTTCACCATTACAGTACTGTACAGTTAGCTTCACCATTACAGTACTGTACAGTTAGCTTCACCATTACAGTACAGTTAGCTTCACCATTACAGTACAGTACAGTTAGCTTCACCATTACAGTACAGCACAGTTAGCTTCACCATTACAGTACAGCACAGTTAGCTTCACCATTACAGTACAGCACAGTTAGCTTCACCAGCACAGTTAGCTTCACCATTACAGTACAGTACAGTTACCTTCACCAGTACAGTTAGCTTCACCATTACAGTACAGCACAGTTAGCTTCACCATTACAGTACAGTTAGCTTCACCAGTACAGTACAGTTAGCTAATAATGGACAATATACACTGAGTGTAAAAAAAAAAAAAAGAACACTTTCCTAATATTGAGTTGCAGCCCCTTTTGCCCTTAGAACAGTCTTAATTTGTCTCTACAAGGTCTCGAAAGCTTTCCACATGTTGACTCCAATGCTTCCCACAGTTGTGTAAAGTTGGCTGGATGTCCTTTGGGTGGTGGACCATTCTTGATACACATGGAAAACTGTTGAGCCTGAAAAATCCAGCAACGTTGCAGTTCTTGACACACTCAAACTGGTGCACCTGACACCTACTACCATACCCCGTTCAAAGGAACTTAAATATTTTGTTGTGCCCATTCACCCTTCTGAATGGCAAACATACACAATTGTCTCAAGGCTTAGAAATCCTTCTTTAACCTGCCTCCTCACCTTCATCTACACTGATGGAAGTGGATTTAACCGGTGACATCAATAAGTCTATGTCATCAAAATAACAATTGTTCCTTTTGTTTTGTACACTCGGTGTACAGGCCATTGAAAAGCCACTGGTGCATGAGTGGCTGTTGAATTACAAAAATAGAACAGAGCTGCCAGAGGAAAGAAAAGTTCAGAACATACTTCAAAAGTCTACATGAGAGGCTGAATGTTGATCTGATGTGCACATGCACTGCCACTGAGAACAATTCAGGAACACTGAGAACAATTCAGGAACTATGAAGGGTCATTGGTAGAGTATTGTGGGTGGACGATCATCAATATGAAAACTTCTATTGCCTGAGGAGTCAAGTCATTACAGCTCTCGTTCACACTACATCTCCAGAGAAAAGGCCCACCATTCAGCCAACCTCTTGCCCTCTTCCCCCGTGCTCCCGCACATTGGCTAACCGGGCTATCTGCATTGTGTCCCACCACCCACCAACCCCTCTTTACGCTACTCTCTGTTCATCATATATGCATAGTCACTTTAACCATATCTACATGTACATACTACCTCAATCAGCCTGATTAACCAGTGTCTGTATGTAGCCTCGCTACTGTATATAGCCTGTCTTTTTACTGTTGTTTTATTTCTTTACTTACCTATTGTTCACCTAATACCTTTTTTTGCACTATTGGTTAAAGCCTGTAAGTAAGCATTTCACTGTAAGGTGAATACCTGTTGTATTCAGCGCATGTGACTAATAAACTTAGATTTGATTTGACTGAGTTTAAAAGGAACTACTTCTCATGGAGTATCTATTCTTCTCACCATGGCAACAGGCAGACACCACTGAAGCCTGACAACTGACAAGAAGTAGTGCCTTCTCCTGTGTCCTCCTCTCCCAAACGAATAGACTGATAGTCAAAGCTCAGCGAAAAGAGTGAAAGATAGGGAGAGAGATAAGAGAAGAAAAACCCACGGGCACAGCTCACCTTCTCCATTCTAGCAGCTTTTCATTTGTTTACATTGAGTATGTGTCTGAAGCCCCTACCGTCTAGCCTACACCGAAGTCTTCCATTCTGTCAAAACAGCAGTGTTGTTCCTCTTAGTGGTAATCTGGTTATCCAAGACAATTATTGAATCCTACACAAAGAAAATGCTAAAAAGTCCAAAAACATACAAATTGGTTATGATCCTAATATTGAGTCTAACATAAGCAAAAGCTGTTACAACACTTGGAGACCATGTGGTGATCTTTTCAGTTTGGTACAAAAATTCCTCGATTCTCAACAACGCCTAACACAGTTACAGTACCTATCCTCTCTCACTGGCGACAATTCTGGTAATTGAGTCAAGTTAGGTCCTGAAGTGTCCCTGAAGTCCAAAAGCCAGGCACAACTGTACTGTATGTCCCTCTCCCTGTCCCTAACCGGAGTGTGGTGTGTACTGCTGTGTACATGTCAACTGCCCCTAAATAATTCAAACACCTGCAGTAACAGGATGCCTCTCTCATTGACAGATGCTAGCTGAGCGTTAGCCACCCCATGCTAACCTGATCTGAGCCTGTGTTCACAAAGTCCAAGTGCTGATAGAGGAGCAATTTTGCCTTTTTAGATGTTAATGAAGGTGATTATATGAGCATGGGACCTGATCCTTTGAATATGTGGCCCTGAGCCCCACGTTGTCCCACTCTGCACTCACTAAGGAGTACTGTAATAAAACAATGGAGATGATGGTCATGGAGGCTGCTGGTCATGGAGGCTGCTGGTCATGGAGGCTGGTGGTGAGTGAAGTTCATGGATACTGTGTGTGTGTGTGTGTGTGTGTGTAAGCGGGTGGTGGAGGTGAGTGTGTAGGGTTGCTTGGGCCAATCTATGTACAGTACGTCAACTGAAGTCCAGAGCGTTAGGGCTGAATCTGGTATCCAGGTAACAGCCACAATATATTTTAAAAAGCAGTTGACAAAATCAGTCATTAAAAGTGAAAGAACATGAACGTTTGACATCCAACTAACGAAGTATACAGTGCCTTGCGAAAGTATTCGGCCCCCTTGAACTTTGCGACCTTTTGCCACATTTCAGGCTTCAAACATAAAGATATAAAACTGTATTTTTTGTGAAGAATCAACAACAAGTGGGACACAATCATGAAGTGGAACGACATTTATTGGATATTTCAAACTTTTTTAACAAATCAAAAACTGAAAAATTGGGCGTGCAAAATTATTCAGCCCCCTTAAGTTAATACTTTGTAGCGCCACCTTTTGCTGCGATTACAGCTGTAAGTCACTTGGGGTATGTCTCTATCAGTTTTGCACATCGAGAGACTGAAATTTTTTCCCATTCCTCCTTGCAAAACAGCTCGAGCTCAGTGAGGTTGGATGGAGAGCATTTGTGAACAGCAGCTTTCAGTTCTTTCCACAGATTCTCGATTGGATTCAGGTCTGGACTTTGACTTGGCCATTCTAACACCTGGATATGTTTATTTTTGAACCATTCCATTGTAGATTTTGCTTTATGTTTTGTATCATTGTCTTGTTGGAAGACAAATCTCCGTCCCAGTCTCAGGTCTTTTGCAGACTCCATCAGGTTTTCTTCCAGAATGGTCCTGTATTTGGCTCCATCCATCTTCCCATCAATTTTAACCATCTTCCCTGTCCCTGCTGAAGAAAAGCAGGCCCAAACCATGATGCTGCTACCACCATGTTTGACAGTGGGGATGGTGTGTTCAGGGTGATGAGCTGTGTTGCTTTCACGCCAAACATAACGTTGTGCATTGTTGCCAAAAAGTTCAATTTTGGTTTCATCTGACCAGAGCACCTTCTTCCACATGTTTGGTGTGTCTCCCAGGTGGCTTGTGGCAAACTTTAAACGACACTTTTTATGGATATCTTTAAGAAATGGCTTTCTTGATAAAGGCCAGATTTGTGCAATATACGACTGATTGTTGTCCTATGGACAGAGTCTCCCACCTCAGCTGTAGATCTCTGCAGTTCATCCAGAGTGATCATGGGCCTCTTGGCTGCATCTCTGATCAGTCTTCTCCTTGTATGAGCTGAAAGTTTAGAGGGACGGCCAGGTCTTGGTAGATTTGCAGTGGTCTGATACTCCTTCCATTTCAATATTATCGCTTGCACAGTGCTCCTTGGGATGTTTAAAGCTTGGGAAATCTTTTTGTATCCAAATCCGGCTTTAAACTTCTTCACAACAGTATCTCGGACCTGCCTGGTGTGTTCCTTGTTCTTCATGATGCTCTCTGCGCTTTTAACGGACCTCTGAGACTATCACAGTGCAGGTGCATTTAAACAGAGACTTGATTACACACAGGTTGATTGTATTTATCATCATTAGTCATTTAGGTAAACATTGGATCATTCAGAGATCCTCACTGAACTTCTGGAGAGAGTTTGCTGCACTGAAAGTAAAGGGGCTGAATAATTTTGCACGCCCAATTTTTCAGTTTTTGATTTGTTAAAAAAGTTTGAAATATCCAATAAATGTCGTTCCACTTCATGATTGTGTCCCACTTGTTGTTGATTCTTCACAAAAAAAATATTGTTTTATATCTTTATGTTTGAAGCCTGAAATGTGGCAAAAGGTCGCAAAGTTCAAGGGGGCCGAATACTTTCGCAAGGCACTGTATATGTTGACAGCCGAGTTACTCTGACAAATGTGTACCAGGTTTGTCCACACAATTCTAATTCAAGGAGTCATGTGATTATCTGAGATTCTTAGATAGGACAATAAAACGACTGATTAGAAGAAAATAAAAATGTGTATTCTAATATTTCCTCTTTGCATAATTCATTGTTTGCATTCAGGCTAGCTGAGCATGGTAGCAATGGCAGGACCCACTATCAGGGCGCCATTGTAAGTGTGTTTGAGGTCACCACAGGAAATGTAGAGTGCGCGTAGTGGAAACGTTGCTTACACATGGACCCCCACATACGAAAACAAAACCTCTGTGGTAAATAAATCATGAATACTGCTGCTTTCTCTAGAGAAGAGCTTTAAAACTTGATATGCCACCCATAAATGATTCACAACCAGATATGCAGTAGAATCTTCAAGAAGTTTGTAACTATAACTATTGAGTATCCCTCTACATATGTAAGATCTTAATTTGAGACAGTTCGCTGCGGCAGGAAAATAATCCTGTAGCAACAAGAAATGTGAATTATTACGTGGATTATAATGAACATACATTTTTTGTAGGGGTTGATACATTTTTCATTACGAACAATAAAGGCCGACATTTTAAAGTGGAAATTACAAACTTTAGAAGCCTTTTTAACCTTGAATACACTACAAGTTTGCATTTCCTGCAGTGCAGAAACATTCTCAGCAACAAAAGAGTAATCAAATTAAGATCCTACATGCAGTGAATTCGGAAAGTATTCAAACCCCTAGACTTTTTCCACATTCTGTTATGTTACATCCGTATTCTAAAATACATTAAATTAATTTAGTGGTTAGAGCGTTGGACTAGTAACCGGAAGGTTGCGAGTTCAAACCCCCGAGCTGACAAGGTACAAATCTGTCGTTCTGCCCCGTTCGTTCTGGCAGTTAACCCACTGTTCCTAGGCCGTCATTGAAAATAATAATTTGTTCTTAACTGACTTGCCTGGTTAAATAAAGGTAAAAAAAATCAATCTACACTCAATACCCCATAATCACATAGCTAAAACAGGTTTTTTGACATTTTTGCAAATGTATTAAATTTTTTAAACAGAAATACCTTAAGTATTCAGACCCTTCACTATGATACTCAAAATTGAGCTCAGGTGCATCCTGTTTCCATTGATCATCCTTGAGATGTTTCTACAACTAGGTTGGAGTCCACCTGTGGTAAATTCAATTGATTGGACATGATTTGGAAAGGCACACACCTGTCTCTATAAGGTCTCACAGTTGAGAGTGAATGTCTGAGCAAAAACCAAGCCGCGAGGTCGAAGGAATTGTCCGTAGAGCGCCGAGACCGGATTGTGTTGAGGCACAGATCTGGGGAAGGGTACCAAAATAAATCTGCAGCATTGAAGGTCCCCAAGAACACAGTGGCCTCAATCATTTTTACATGGAAGAAGTTTGGAACAACCAAGACTCTTCCTAGAGCTAGCCACCCAGCCAAACTGAGCTATCAGGGAAGAAGAACCTGAGGGAGGTGACCAAGATTCCAATGGTCACTCTGACAGAGCTCCAGAGTTCCTCTGTGGAGATGGGAGAACCTTCCAGAAGGACAACCACCTCGGCAGCACTCCACCAACCAGGCCTTTATTGTAGAGTGGCCAGACAGAAGCCACTCCTCAGTAAGAGGCACATGACAGCCCGCTTGGAGTTTGCCAAAAGGCACCTTAAGGACTCACCATGAGTAACAACATTCTCTAGTCTGATGAAACCAAGATTGAACTTTTTGTCCTGAATGCCAAGTGTCACATCTGGAGGAAACCTTCACCATTCCTAAGGTGAAGCATGGTGGTGGCAGCATCATCCTGTGGGATGTTTTGCAGCGGCAGGGACTGGGAGACTAGTCAGGATTTAGGGAAACAGGAGTGGCTTTGAGACAAGTCTCTGAATGCCCTTGAGTGGCCCAGCCAGAGTCTGGACTTGAACCTGATCGAACATCTCTGGAGAGACCTGAAAATCGTTGTGCAACGACACTCCCCATCCAACCTGACAGAGCTGGAGAGGATCTGCAGAGAAGAATGGCAGAAACTCCCCAAATACAGGTGTGCCAAGCTTGTAGAGTCATACCCAAGAAGGCTTGAGGCTGTAATCGCTGCCAAAGGTGCATCAACAAAGTACTGAGTAAATGGTCTGAATACTTATGTATATGGGATATACATTTGCAAACATTAATTAAACCCTGTTTTTACTTTGACATTGTGGGGTATTGTGTGTGGATTGATGAGGGGAAAATACTATTTAATACATTTTAGAATAAGGCTGTAACGTAACAAAATGTGGAAAAAGTAAAGGGGTCTGAATACTTTCTGAATGCACTGCATGTGTACTCCAAAGATCCAAATGAGCATGTTAGATAGCTACTGCTTTGATGGAGCCATCTCTCTATTTTTAAGGGGGATACAAGTACAGTCAAGCAGACAGACACAGATACATAGAGTACAATGGAGTACAGACAGAGCGATAGAAAGACAGACCGACAGATATGTAAACAGACAGGACGCCCCTGATCTTACCTCTTCTGGCACAGATGAGCTCATGCACGCCACAGCTCCTCCCTCCACCACCTAGGGGTTAAAGGGATAGGAGCGTCAGGGGTGAGGGGTTAAGATATTGCTATGTGTCTCAAGGGTGCCACATGTCGGTCCCTATGATGGTTCCTCCACAGCCTCTCCCATAGAGGTAAACCAAGGCTATTAGAGGCAGGTGACACACTAATTAACTCCAACCAACTAATCTCATAGAGATATTACATGTAATTAAACACTTGATAACTCTGAGGAATCCTAACTGAATAGGGTTTTAGAATGGAACAACTGTGTCTGTCCTTAAAACTGTTTAATTTATAGTATACAGAGTAAATGGAAGGGATGAATGCAGACGTTCAGCACATTACCTTGGAAATAATGGACAAAGCAGCGGACGAGGTGGAGCCGAGTCCCTTTGCGGAATAAATCATTTATTTGTACACACACACTTGGCACTATGTTATGTAGGACTTAATGTTCTGAGTGGCTACAGTGAGAGTGTACTATAGCTCTTAGTCTTACTGTAGTTCAGGCTCTTGACTTTTCACCCTCATATTACACTACTGCGTGTGTACTATACTCCCTATGGAGGGTGAGTTTACAGACACAGGACATAAAAAGACATCCCTGAGGTCAATAAGGCAACAAGGGCAGTCAGAGCAGCCTGACTCCTGACCTTTCACAAAAATCAACCTATGCACTCAGTCTTAGCCAGCTTGATTAAAGCTCTCCTTTCCCATCGACATTTTTGCAGAGAAAAAATAAACGGAGGTTGCTCTAATAGTGCAACACGGGCTCTAATAGTGCAACACGGGCTCTAATAGTGCAACACGGGCTCTAATAGTGCAACACGGGCTCTAATAGTGCAACACGGGCTCTAATAGTGCAACACGGGCTCTAATAGTGCAACACAGGCTACTGCTTAAAAATGTATGATGTTTTTACTTTGACAGTATATGACCCGTAGTCTACTCTTTCTATCTCTTTTCTTCTATGTTTTATATCAACCATGCAGCAAACAAGTCAGGTAAAAACAAAAAGCGTCGTAAAATAGGCAGCTTTTATATCCTCTGCAACAGCTGTAGCCTACAGAAAATGCTTCCTATTTGCGCTCAATGAAATGTTGTGTTGTGAGCCGAAGCCTGCCCCATAAAAAATTGATATAGGCTACACAAAAGCTATAAGTAATTGATAAACATCTGTCTTTACACCGGTGACCAGTAAAGTATAGATTTGCATTGGCTAAAGACCAGCACATTCACCAGCTGACAGTGACTCTTTCCTCTCTTCTCTCTCACAGCATTGCATTTGCCAGGTGTGACGGCAACACTTTCAGTACTGAGACCGGATAGCAACCAACCAACGTGCGAGAACACGTGACCAAGTAGCCTATATATGTGTATGATACAATATTGCGCAGAAGCAGCCATGCAGCCTTGAATGTAGGCATTGTAGGAGTTTACCTTTGACAACATTTATCTGGCTTCAACAGTAGTAAAGTTCACATTCCATTATCCTATAATAAACTTGAACACTTACTAGGCTATGCTATCCTGTTTCTAACGAACCATTTATGAGGACTCGCACACGTTCATGCGTGATGACCGAGTCACATTTATTTTGGATCATCGCTGTCCACTTCAGGACCACTTCGTGTGGTACAGAAAAGTGTCACGCGGCGCATCCCACAACATCTTTGCGGCTACTCTTCAGCATCTCTGCAGGCTACGTAGGCTACAGCACAAGCTGACGAGACACTGCAATGTGCATGTATATCATTACTAGACATCTATTTGGCTGAATAAATGGTATTGTCACTAAGCATTCTAGCTCTGTCCCATGCAAGTTATATGAGTACAGCAGGTCACCTGTGCCGGCTACTTACCATCAACCGCCATTATGTTCTGTTCCAGATTGAACCAAAGCAAGGGGGTGAAAACTGGGGAGAGGTTATTATTGTGTTTGAAGGAGGGGGGCATTGTTTGATAGCCTGATCCAAGACCATCCTGACCGCTGCGCTCTCGTTGCGTTTAGCGAAGCCGAAAGTAAACTCGCGAGATCAGACTGATTTGTATGAGCACCGCACACTGACTTTATCCTACCTGTGCAATGCAAAATTGTAGGTTATTTGCAATAGCTACTTATCTTTATAATTGCATGTTTAGAAAGTATGATGGATTATGTATAAAAATATGATAGTGCAACATCAATTAATTATATTTGTGTATCACATAGCCTATGTTATGTATTGCTGCATACAGTTATATAAAGTTATACTATTGTAATATTCAAAGTTTCATAAATTAAATGAAAATTGTGTAGTTATCAACAGGCCTATTGGTCAGTTGTTCCATTCAACTTGTTTACCCCCCAATGATGTATTACTGTGTAATTATTGGTAAAAACACCCAGATAAAATTCCATATAACGATATGGCGGGTTGGCCGATATGCAAAAAGTAGCCAGGTAATGTGATTAAAACTAATTATTATGTACATTTTGGAGTTTTTCCTTTTTTTCGAATGAGCATCATGGGTAAAAAGACACGCCCGTCGAAACCTCTCAAACGTTTCCGCAAACCAGCCTGTGGCCGCTTGTTCTGATCTTCTACATTCGGAATCACTGTAACGGAACTATCAGACTTTGAACTTTTCGATCCCAGGACAAATATGAGTGAAATCAAACCTACGGATCCAGCAGCCACTAACGCTGGAGAGGAAAAGGACTGGGCCGCAGCAAAAGCCTTTTTTGACAGTTTAAAAACAAGGAAACCTAGACCCGTAAGTGATACATAAACCGTTCTTATTTGCCTGTGCAGATAAAATAAGTGTCTACACGGGTCTATAGTATACTATTAGCTAATCTCTTGTATCGTAATTTTTTCTTTACTATTCTTGTTTTCCAAATAGCCCAAACCCCAATATGCCGTTACTATCGCCGTCTCTTCTCGCACCCTGTTCAACATGGTTGCGGAGCGGAAGATCTATGAGGAAGAGGGGGTCGAGAAGTATGTGACATTTCAACAGGAGCACGAGAATGAGCCGCTCATGCCAGGTGTGGCGTTTCCTCTCGTGAAGGTAAATTAGAGGGATTGTATTAAGATAGCTAAGGGTATGGCCTACCTGCATGTCTGTGCGTGGGAGAGTCAGAGGGTAGGGTTGCTTTACAATTGCATGTGGATTCCTTAGTGGAGGTGAAGGGGAAACCTCATTCACTGTGATGCCAATGTCTTTAGGCCTAGATACAATGTGTAATGCATCTAGAATAGTGTTTTGCTCAGAATTACAATAGGCAATATTGTTTCCCACTGTTATGCACCATCAACGCATGAATGACACTCCCGAGTGGCGCAGTGGTCTAAGGCACTGCATCTCAGTGCTAGAGGTGTCACTACAGACCCTGGTTCAATCCCAGGCTGTATCACAACAGGCCATGATCGGGAGTCCCATAGGGCGGCGTACAATTGGCCCAGTGTCGTCCGGGTTTGGGGAGGGTTTGGCCAGGCTAGGCCGTCATTGTAAAATAAGAATTTGTTCTTCATTGACTTGCCTAGTTAAATGAAGGTTAAATAAAAAATACTGTGGCGTGTTCTTCTGGTTCTTCTTCCCATGCTCTATAATGGTATGCAAGCACAGGATTAGGCCATGTTGTAATCTATAGCAGAATGACAAATGTCCCTTTCAGATAAAAGACCCCTTCAGATAATCTGTGTTTGTGTGTGCCAGTGGCGATTTTACCATGTAGATCATGTGGGATGTATGCCAGCAAAAACACAACACAACACTAAACAATACATTAATTGTACTATAACGGTGCCCACAAACTGTTAGGGCCGACATAAAGCTGTTCCAACAGCAGCCCCAACACCTTACCACTGCTACACCTGGCTATCAGTGGAGTCTTGTCTGGCAGCGAAACAGTTCATTCGGCCTCATTTACTGACTTAAAAAAAAACATAGCTGATATGGCTGACTTGCTTAAACAAATGTGGTTTCTACTGACAATTGAGATGTACAAACTATGGCATACGGGGACGACAAGCACATAAGAAGCAATCTGTAATTTCGATTAAGACATTAATGAGCCAGCGACGACGGACATAGTCATTATAACTATTTGTTCAGCACTTTTGAAATGTACAGCAACAGAATTCAGAACGTGGGCCGTTCTCACAGTGTTCTCCCTGTACACCAGGTCAGAACCATAGGATAAATAAAGGGGGCATATAAATAGACAATGAAAGCTCTTACAATATTCAATGATGACATTTCTCTAAAACAGGTTTTAGGCTACATGTGCACCACCAAGTTAGAACAGTAGGCGAAAAATTAAGAGGTGAAAACAGACCAAATTATTAGGGTGAGGCACATTGAACACCGTTTGGGTCTTTGCGTGTCAGAAAAGATACACGTCATATAACACTATATGACGGGTTAAATAACTTTTAATTTGACACGTCAAATAACACAATTCTATTATACAATGTTGTGTGTGATGAATTTACACGTGCAAGCCAAGCACCATCACTACTATCAGTAGCATTGTCAAAGCTGTACAAAACAAGTTTGCAAACAAGCAAACACCGGCCACGAACGATGTGTTTACAATACCGCGTTGGTGAAAATAGACCAAATTAGTAGGGTGAGGCACATGGGCTACTAACAGCTTACCCACAATATACACTTAGTATTACTTTCTTAGCGACAGTATACACATCTCTCTGGCATCCTACATCATTTATGAAGCAGCATAAGACATGTTTGGACTCACGTTGTTGTGATATGCTTGAACAGGAAAGTGGCGTGGCGGTCCTCCGTGGGCAAAGAGAATTGAATGACCATTCAAAACGGATTTTCCCAGTTTGCTCTGTTTATTCCCGACTTCCCAGTTGCAATGCTTGCAGTTAGCCGCTGTCACC
Source organism: Oncorhynchus nerka (assembly GCF_034236695.1). Classification (NCBI taxonomy): domain Eukaryota; kingdom Metazoa; phylum Chordata; class Actinopteri; order Salmoniformes; family Salmonidae; genus Oncorhynchus; species Oncorhynchus nerka. Next base: position 15,566,982 of record NC_088408.1, read on the forward strand.
AATTCCTTCCAAACCACTCATTGTTGAATTTGCCATCTCTAACTTGTTGTGTAATGTTTATGTCCAATGGCCGATGAGCACTGATACATTTGATCTATATTTTCTCTTCATTATTTATTTTCATATGACAAGGATTTAAAAGGATTTTCCAGTAGATTGTCGACTTGATTCATGATGATGACTGCTAGCTAAGATTGGACTGAGCATGTCAACATCTTACTTTCACAATCAAAGCTACTGTACATATAACTTGATTTGACATAATTTCTGGTGACCAATAACCTTGACCCTTCTTGGAAGGGCACTTGTAATATACAGTAGGGCAAAAAAGTATTTAGTCAGCCACCAATTGTGCAAGTTCTCCCACTTAAAAAGATGAGAGAGGCCTGTAATTTTCATCATAGGTACACTTCAACTATGACAGACAAAATGAGGGGAAAAAAATCCAGAAAATCACATTGTAGGATTTTTTATGAATTTATTTGTAAATGATGGTGGAAAATAAGTATTTGGTCAAGCAAGCAAGATTTCTGGCACTCACAGACCTGTAACTTCTTCTTTAAGATGCTCCTCTGTCCTCCACTCGTTACCTGTATTAATGGCACCTGTTTGAACTTGTTATCAGTATAAAAGACACCTGTCCACAACCTCAAACAGTCACACTCCAAACTCCACTATGGCCAAGACCAAAGAGCTGTCAAAGGACACCAGAAACAAAATTGTAGACCTGCACCAGGCTGGGAAGACTGAATCTGCAATAGGTAAGCAGCTTGGTTTGAAGAAATCAACTGTGGGAGCAATTATTAGGAAACGGAAGACATACAAGACCACTGATAATCTCCCTCGATCTGGGGCTCCACGCAAGATCTCACACCGTGGGGTCAAAATGATCACAAGAACGGTGAGCAAAAATCCCAGAACCACACGGGGGGACCTGGTGAATGACCTGCAGAGAGCTGGGACCAAAGTAACAAAGCCTACCATCAGTAACACACTACGCCGCCAGGGACTCAAATCCTGCAGTGCCAGACGTGTCCCCCTGCTTAAGCCAGTACATGTCCAGGCCCGTCTGAAGTTTGCTAGAGAGCATTTGGATGATCCAGAAGAAGATTGGGAGAATGTCATATGGTCAGATGAAACCAAAATAGAACTTTTTGGTAAAAACTTAACTCGTCGTGTTTGGAGGACAAAGAATGCTGAGTTGCATCCAAAGAACACCATACCTACTGTGAAGCATGGGGTGGAAACATCATGCTTTGGGGCTGTTTTTCTGCAAAGGGACCAGGACGACTGATCCGTGTAAAGGAAAGAATGAATGGGGCCATGTATCGTGAGATTTTGAGTGAAAACCTCCTTCCATCAGCAAGGGCATTGAAGATGAAATGTGGCTGGGTCTTTCAGCATGACAATGATCCCAAACACACCGCCCGGGCAACGAAGGAGTGGCTTCGTAAGAAGCATTTCAAAGTCCTGGAGTGGCCTAGCCAGTCTCCAGATCTCAACCCCATAGAAAATCTTTGGAGGGAGTTGAAAGTCCGTGTTGCCCAGCAACAACCCCAAAACATCACTGCTCTAGAGGAGATCTGCATGGAGGAATGGGCCAAAATACCAGCAACAGTGTGTGAAAACCTTAACTTACTTACAAAAAAACGTTTGACCTCTGTCATTGCCAACAAAGGGTATATAACAAAGTATTGAGATAAACTTTTGTTATTGACCAAATACTTATTTTCCACCATAATTTGCAAATAAATTCATTAAAAATCCTACAATGTGATTTTCTGGATTTTTTTTCTCTCATTTTGTCTGTCATAGTTGAAGTGTACCTATGATGAAAATTATAGTCCTCTCTCATCTTTTTAAGTGGGAGAACTTGCACAATTGGTGGCTGACTAAATACTTTTTTGCCCCACTGTATATGTATCTGCCCCACCTGTCCTGAATGACGTGTCGCCACTGGTGTGTGCACATGTTACAATTTGGGACTGAATATTCTGAAGCAACACCCTAGAAGTAGTTGCTCTAGTACAAACCAGATAAGTTTTGTCATTGTTTCTTAATCCCTGTGTCAATTCTGTCCTGAAAACACACACCCACACACACACACACACTCTGCAGGCTCTGATGACGGTGAACTCCAGACTGAGGCAGCTCTACCCCGACAGTGAGGAGCTGTTTGATATCGTCCTGATGACTAATAACCACGCCCAGGTCGGTGTGCGCCTCATCAACAGCATCAACCACTACGGTCCGTAAAACACGCTCTGAAACTCGTACTGCAATGTTACAGCCACGCCTACAATGTTACAGCCACGCCTACAATGTTACAGCCACGCCCACAATGTCATAAGACACCTGCTTTGCAAAGTATGTTCATGTTTCATTGAATGATTGGACATCCATCTTTATTCTGTTCTTTTGACCAAATATATTGTTTTTAATGTTTATATGCTGTTGTTCATGATATGTAGTTGCAATCTTTGGCTACCAGCCTGATGACCATACCATCACATTTCTATACGGTGATAATGTTTTTGTTGTTTCGTCTGACAGATTTAACCATTGAGAGATTCTGTATGACTGGAGGGAAAAGCCCCATTGGATATCTGAAGGCCTACATGACCAACCTGTACCTCTCCAAGGATGGAGAGAAAGTCACTGAGGCCATTGAGGAGGGTAGGTGGTGATGCTTCTGGTTTAGGATGGACTGGATGCTAAGTCAACAACTGTAGATGTACATTGTGGTAACACTTTATAGTATAGCCTACAGCTGTAATGCATGGATGATGCTGTTGTAATGGGTTGTGACCAGATGATATACAGCCAAGGACGAGTTTACAATTGAACTACCATAAGAGTTCAGACTTAATTCTGGAGAGGATGAGTCGGATTTCACTGTTAGTTTTACGCACAACATAATTGTGCAGTTTCAGTTAATAAAACTGACGATTGTTTATTTTTGATGAAATTACTCATACTGTTGCTTGTATGCGTGTGCTTGCTGTAACTGTCACCTCCTAATGTCATCCCCCTGTCATCCTAGGTAGCTAGTTCCACAGTAGTTGCAGGATGAAGTATATCGTGTCCCGGTGTTGTTGCCATTCATGTTCACCCCATTGGGTAGACTGTATCACAGTGACATCTAGATGCTTACAAGTATGAGTTATTTCTTGGGTAGTACAAGACATAAATTCTAGACAAAAATAAACACAAATTGTTCACGTTATACTAGCTACCGGCGACTCAGTGAAAGTACAGCTGTCCAGTGAGAAGCACAATGCCGGTGCACTGGTCATTCACACTGGCTTGGCGTGTTGTCGTTATTGCCCTCTGTCAGCTAATTGTCATCGCCTCGTGACTCATAGCTAGCTAACTAACCTAACTCTCTAGCTAGCTGTTGCCATAGTAACAGAAACTGGCAAATCGCACAGCGAGAGAATGGCAATTTTTGCGTAACTTCCGTAGCTTTATACCATCTAGCCATAACTATTGTAAAGCGTTGTAAGACTTGTAATGAGCATGTATAAGCCCCTTATGTCTTATAAACAGGCATTGCTGCAGCGACCATGTTTGCATCTGGAGATGTGGAGAACCAGCTTTCTGACACACAGCTGAAAGTAGCTTTTGACGGGGACGCAGTCCTCTTCTCTGACGAGTCAGAGATCATCGTGAAACAACACGGCCTGGACACATTCTTTGAGCACGAGAAGGAATTTGAGAACAAACCACTTGCACAGGTGATCATGAGAGGACTCTGAAGCAGAATACGTCTCCATTTTATGTTAGCTTTTGACATGGTCGTTTTTGTCAGATTTCCATGATTTCCTTATCTCCCTGTAGAGGGCTTATAGATTTTCAACTAACTAGCAACAAACGTTTTAACTAACTATCCCACTATGCCTAATACTAGACCTAACCCTTTCCTTATGCCTACCAAGTTGTTGCATATCTAAAGACCATCGATAATAGGGGGCTAGCCCAATAAAGTGGAACCCATTTATGTATTATATGCTTTGATTTTGGACAAAAGTAAAAAATATGTCTCATTGTTTCTCTCAGGGTCCCTTGAAGTGTTTCCTGGAGGCGCTGGGGAAGCTCCAGAGAAAGTTCTACGCCAAGAACGAGCGTATGACCTGCCCCATTCGTACCTACCTGGTAACAGCCCGCAGTGCAGCCAGCTCAGGGGCCCGTGTCCTCAAGACCCTCAGGAGCTGGGGCCTGGAGATCGACGAAGCCCTGTTCCTAGCCGGGGCCCCCAAAGGGCCTCTCCTGCAGAAGATCCGGCCCCACATATTCTTTGACGACCAGATGTTCCACATCGAGGGAGCCAAGGAGCTGGGGACCATCGCTGCACACGTGCCTTATGGGATCGGACAGAAGTATCACAAGGGGGAACTTATTGAGCAGCCTGTCAAAGACAAGAAGTAAAGAGCCTCCTAGTGGTGGGGAGATATCATACGTTATGCAAATGCTTAGTTGCACACAACCATGTCATCAGCTGTAGGACCTTTATTGTTTATCAGGATTTTATGTTATTTCTCTTTTCTACACTTTATTACAAACATCTTTATCGGAGAATATTGTATTAACAGGAGACAAAAACACAGTTTTACTGTAGATGTAATACTCACATCAGGGACCAATGTCACCTAATGTTCTCTGTCATGAGGAGAGAAAGGATCACTTTCCTACAATCCTCATCACCATCACATTGTAGTCTTTAATAGTATTTGGTAAAATATGTAGTTTTTTATGAAAATGTATGTCAGTGTGATCAAATTTTGTATCGTGTGTTCAAATTTTACACATGAAAGTATATTTAGCAAATTGTATTTTATATCTTTAGATATGTGCACTCTAGTGCACTTACAAGGTAGAATGGTTATTGATATGAAGCGCTGAACAAAATATATGCGTTTTGGTTTTACTGCACACCATACAAAACAGACATTAACACATTATTTATTTATTATTTACACTTAGATGCAGTCGGGATCTTAAGCACTTACAAACTCGTACCATATTATACGAATTGGAATTCGTAAAATTTTCAAATTGCAAACAATTAAATAATTGTTTTTGCAGGACATGACATATCATACCAAATGGATGATGTAGTACACAATTGTGCATATTTTTCGGGGACTCATTTTGGCTCGTGAGCACGACTTTAAAAACTTGTCTGAAATGTACTGAACTTTAGAAGCAACACTTTAATGTTCAATCATTATTTTTACTATCCATGCATTGTTCTAGTCTATTCCATTTTCTTATTCCATTTAAAAATACTTGTTTTTAGATGCAAGAAACCTCACCTTGCTCTTAGTAAAGCTGAATTAGGCTATATGATGGTTATATCAACATCACAAGCAAGCTCAACATACCTGTTCCACTAGTAAAATGTTACATGTCGGGTATTTTGTTACAAATAGTTTACAGTTGAATATACAGTATGTATAAGGACAGTCTATATTGTATGTTTTCTTCTTTGTGTGTTAACACATATTTTAGGAATTATTCAAATGTCTATTTTTAAGAATATCCAGTCTGTATTTTTTCACTTGTAACTTAACATAAAGATTTATCATGTGCATATTGCAGTAAGGTTAAATAAAGGTTTAAAATAGATGTGAATGGTTGATTCATGTTTTTATGTATTATCCACACATTGATACAAACCCAATTGAGATGTTGTGGCAGGACCTGAAACAAGAAGTTCATCCTCAAAAACCCACAAATATCGCTGAGTTGAAGCAGTTCTGCATGGAAGAGTGGGACAACATTCCTCCACAGTGATGTGAGAGGCTGAACAACAACTACAGGAAATGTTTGGTTGTGGTCATTGCAGCAAAATGTGGCACAAGCAGTTATTGATTGTAAAGGGGAAATGACTTTATCACACGGGGACATTGGCTGTTGTATAACTGTTTATAAAAAAAAAATGAAATCAGTATCACATTTTTTATTATTTGTTCCTCTTATCTAATTTTAGGTTTTGGTTGAAGATTTGCAAAAATAGAGAAAATCAGAAAGTGGGAAATACTTTTTTAGGGCACTGAATATAATGTGTGGATTCCCCTAGAGTCTGAATGTTAGGAGATGATCAGACATGGATAGTGTATCTGTTGGTTATACGTATGTGTCAGGATGGGGATCCATTGGGGATGTCAACAACACTTGACTGTATCCTGCTCCCAGGGGGCTAGCATGTGGCACGTCTTTAGACTGTTACATAGTAGTGACACACACACACAGTGATATGGCTGCATAATGCCAACAGGAAACTGATATGATAATGACATGTCTATTTATAGCTTCCTGAGGCCCAGCAATTACATTTTGTCCACTCTAATAGACATTTGTTTTTGGTCTTAATCTCTGAGGACATATATGCCACTGTGTTAGGTCCTGTTTTCCCTTTGAGAGACATTCTGGGCTTTTCAATGATATCACATGTGTGACCTGGATAACTTTATCTTTCTGTTTTAAAAAAATGGCTGCCAACTTAATTAGAACAGTTTATGGTAAGAAGAAAGGTAAGGCCGGAATTCAATTTGATCGTGCTTTGTCAGCAATGCAGGTTTTAAAGGCAATGTGCCCACGTTCGTGGAGACCATATTCACAGTAAACACGACATATGTCGGCTAATGGCGCATTGTCCAAATCTACAATCAGATTCAATCCTGGCCTAAGTGTGTGTTGTTGTGTCATTATATTATTTGTTAGTTTGATATTCTATTCTGCTTCTAGCAAGTAAAATATCTCAGAAATAGTATGGTGAGTTTTCAGAGCAGTGTAACATTTGATTCAATACAATTAGAGCAAAATAAGAGCTTGTTTATACTGTAATGTCCTCTTTACTGTACATCAGGATGTGTCAACTATGTTTTCTATACTGTAGCCTTTTACTGTAATGTCCTCTTTACTGTACATCAGGATGTGTCAACTATGTTTTCTATACTGTAGCCTTTTACTGTAATGTCCTCTTTACTGTACATCAGGATGTGTCAACTATGTTTTCTATACTGTAGCCTTTTACTGTAATGTCCTCTTTACTGTACATCAGGATGTGTCAACTATGTTTTCTATACTGTAGCCTTTTACTGTAATGTCCTCTTTACTGTACATCAGGATGTGTCAACTATGTTTTCTATACTGTAGCCTTTTACTGTAATGTCCTCTTTACTGTACATCAGGATGTGTCAACTATGTTTTCTACACTGTAGCCTTTTACTGTAATGTCCTCTTTTTCAACTATGTTTTCTATACTGTAGCCTTTTACTGTAATGTCCTCTTTACTGTACATCAGGATGTGTCAACTATGTTTTCTATACTGTAGCCTTTTTTACTGTCAACTATGTTTTCATCTTTTACTGTACATCAGGATGTGTCAACTATGTTTTCTATACTGTAGCCTTTTACTGTACATCAGGATGTGTCTATGTTTTCTATACTGTAGCCTTTTACTGTAATATCCTCTTTACTGTACATCAGGATGTGTCAACTATGTTTTCTATACTGTAGCCTTTTACTGTAATGTCCTCTTTACTGTACATCAGGATGTGTCTATGTTTTCTATACTGTAGCCTTTTACTGTACATCAGGATGTGTCAACTATGTTTTCTATACTGTAGCCTTTTACTGTACATCAGGATGTGTCAACTATGTTTTCTATACTGTAGCCTTTTACTGTACATCAGGATGTGTCTATGTTTTCTATACTGTAGCCTTTTACTGTAATATCCTCTTTACTGTACATCAGGATGTGTCAACTATGTTTTCTACACTGTAGCCTTTTACTGTACATCAGGATGTGTCAACTATGTTTTCTACACTGTAGCCTTTTACTGTAATGTCCTCTTTACTGTACATCAGGATGTGTCAACTATGTTTTCTACACTGTAGCCTTTTACTGTAATGTCCTCTTTACTGTACATCAGGATGTGTCAACTATGTTTTCTACACTGTAGCCTTTTACTGTAATGTCCTCTTTACTGTACATCAGGATGTGTCTATGTTTTCTATACTGTAGCCTTTTACTGTACATCAGGATGTGTCTATGTTTTCTATACTGTACCCTTTTACTGTAATGTCCTCTTTACTGTACATCAGGATGTGTCAACTATGTTTTCTACACTGTAGCCTTTTACTGTAATGTCCTCTTTACTGTACATCAGGATGTGTCAACTATGTTTTCTACACTGTAGCCTTTTACTGTACATCAGGATGTGTCAACTATGTTTTCTACACTGTAGCCTTTTACTGTAATGTCCTCTTTACTGTACATCAGGATGTGTCAACTATGTTTTCTACACTGTAGCCTTTTACTGTAATGTCCTCTTTACTGTACATCAGGATGTGTCAACTATGTTTTCTACACTGTAGCCTTTTACTGTACATCAGGATGTGTCTATGTTTTCTATACTGTACCCTTTTACTGTAATGTCCTATTTACTGTACATCAGGATGTGTCTATGTTTTCTATACTGTACCCTTTTACTGTAATGTAAAATGGTTCATATGTTCTATTGACCTATTCCTTATGTTCACTACAGAGCACATACAATAAAACATAAAAAAAATATATGCTATTTCTTTACAAACTAGTGTAGTAGATATAGCTCTGTACACACTTGTGCATATTGTTCAGTGGATTTTACAGTGGCTTTACATTTCCTTAGTACGCTGATTTTCTAGTTTACCCTACTTTTGGACAGGAAAGTTCTGCTAATATACATTTCTGATTCAGTTAAGCAAACGAAGAATTGTATTGCAGTTGGTATGTCTTTTTGTCAGATCAGGTTGGGTATAATCTTTGCTGTATCTCCCTTTTAGTTTGGAATGCTTACAATGTCATCACGTATTTCATTTTCTCTTCTCTTTCCTCATTTCTTGTCACGCCCTGATCTGTTTCACCTGTCCTTGTGCTTGTCTCCACCCCCCTCCAGGTGTCACCCATCTTCCCCATTATCCCCAGTGTTTTTATACCTGTGTTTTCTGTCTGCCTGTTGCCAGTTCGTCTTGTTTGTTCAAGTCAACCAGCGCTTCTCTTGTTTTCTCGTCCTCCTGGTGTCGACCCTTGCCTGTCCAGACTGAGCCTGCCTGTCGTCCTGTACCTTTGCCCACTACTCTGGATTACCGACCTCTGCCTGACCTGGGCCTGCCTGTCGTCCTGTACCTTGGCCCCACTACTCTGGATTACCGACCTCTGCCTGACCTGGGCCTGCCTGTCGTCCTGTACCTTGGCCCCACTACTCTGGATTACCGACCTCTGCCTGACCTGGGCCTGCCTGTCGTCCTGTACATTGGGCCCACTACTCTGGATTACCGACCTCTGCCTGACCTGGGCCTGCCTGTCGTCCTGTACCTTGGCCCCACTACTCTGGATTACCGACCTCTGCCTGACCTGGGCCTGCCTGTCGTCCTGTACCTTGGCCCCACTACTCTGGATTACCGACCTCTGCTTGACCTGGGCCTGCCTGTCGTCCTGTACCTTGGCCCCACTACTCTGGATTACCGACCTCTGCCTGACCTGGGCCTGCCTGTCGTCCTGTACCTTGGCCCCACTACTCTGGATTACCGACCTCTGCCTGACCTGGGCCTGCCTGTCGTCCTGTACCTTGGCCCCACTACTCTGGATTACCGACCTCTGCTTGACCTGGGCCTGCCTGTCGTCCTGTACCTTGGCCCCACTACTCTGGATTACCGACCTCTGCCTGACCTGGGCCTGCCTGTCGTCCTGTACATTGGGCCCACTACTCTGGATTACCGACCTCTGCCTGACCTGGGCCTGCCTGTCGTCCTGTACCTTGGCCCCACTACTCTGGATTACCGACCTCTGCCTGACCTGGGCCTGCCTGTCGTCCTGTACCTTGGCCCCACTACTCTGGATTACCGACCTCTGCCTGACCTGGGCCTGCCTGTCGTCCTGTACCTTGGCCCCACTACTCTGGATTACCGACCTCTGCTTGACCTGGGCCTGCCTGTCGTCCTGTACCTTGGCCCCACTACTCTGGATTACCGACCTCTGCTTGACCTGGGCCTGCCTGTCGTCCTGTACCTTTGCCCACTACTCTGGATTACCGACCTCTGCTTGACCTGGGCCTGCCTGTCGTCCTGTACCTTTGCCCCACTACTCTGGATTACCGACCTCTGCTTGACCTGGGCTTGCCTGTCGTCCTGTACCTTTGCCCACTACTCTGGATTACCGACCTCTGCTTGACCTGGGCCTGCCTGTCGTCCTGTACCTTTGCCTACTACTCTGGATTACCGACCTCTGCCTGACCTGGGCCTGCCTGTCGTCCTGTACCTTGGCCCCACTACTCTGGATTACCGACCCCTGCCTGACCTGGGCCTGCCTGTCGTCCTGTACCTTGGCCCCACTACTCTGGATTACCGACCTCTGCCTGACCTGGGCCTGCCTGTCGTCCTGTACCTTGGCCCCGCTACTCTGGATTACCGACCCCTGCCTGACCTGGGCCTGCCTGTCGTCCTGTACCTTTGCCCACTACTCTGGATTACCGACCCCTGCCTGACCTGGGCCTGCCTGTCGTACTGTACCTTTGCCCACTACTCTGGATTACCGACCCCTGCCTGCCTTGACCTGTAGTTTCCCTGCCCCGGTTGTTACAATAAACATTGTTACTTCAACACAGTCTGCACTTGGGTCTTACCTGAAACCTGATATTTATCTTATTCCAACCACATTCTATGTGTTCTAATCTTTCTAAATCACCTGCTTGATCATCCCATCACACCCCTGGCCTCTCCTCCCTCCCTTCAGTTTCTCCATAGCAATGTTACAGGCACGTCGCCATCTTGGTTCATCTTTTAGCCAGCTTGGTGTCTAACCTCTGCTTGTTGCTGATAATAACCTTATATCACTGAGACGGATGAAGGGAATTCAGATTTCATGGGACAGAGCTGAAATACCTTACTTTACAAGTTGTAGTAAACTTAATAGGCTAACTAAAACTTTTGACAAGTCCTCTCAATTTACAGATGTATACGTTTTAAGTTGGATGAGCTATAATTGTCACGCCCTGATCTGTTTCACCTGTCCTTGTGATTGTCTCCTCCCCCTCCAGTTGTCGCTTATTTTCCCTGGTGTATTTATCCCTGTGTTTCCTGTCTCTGTCCCAGTTCATCTTGTACGTTCAAGTCAACCAGCATGTTTTGTTTTTTTGCCTGTCCACAACCATTCTCTTGCCTCCCCCTTTTGGATTGTGAATAAACATCTTGGACTCTAACCATCTGCCTCCTGTGTTTGCATCTGGGTCTCACCTTGTGTCCTTATAATAATATAGTAATATTCTCAACTATGGAAATGATTTCATTATTGACAGATGGCTGCTATATATTTTTTTACTTTGGTTGAGACAGGTTTGTTAATTGTTGTACTTAGAGTCCATTTTGACTCCTCTCCTGTTTCAGTCCAAATCCGATCAATGGACCAGACATCCAGAATCTGTTAAGGCCAAATTCCACTCCATGTACTCGTGTCATTGCCAAACAATGGACCAGACATCCAGAATCTGTTAAGGCCAAATTCCACTCCATGTACTCGTGTCATTGCCAAACAATGGACCAGACATCCAGAATCTGTTAAGGCCAAATTCCACTCCATGTACTCGTGTCATTGCCAAACAATGGAGCAACATGATTGTTATGACAAAAAGGGGCAAGGATTGGAACGTTAGCACATACAGTACAAACTTGATTTGTCCAGGCTAGACCAGACAGTGGGTTCTCAAATCTGTCCTGAGTAACCACAGACTACAAAACAAATCCATTCACTTTTTTGTTGCTATATCTGGTTTAATGCATCATATTTCAGCCTGTGAAAACCAGTATATGTTTTAATTGTAAACTGGTTCCTGAGAAGTAAATTAACTCAAATAAAGTAAAATACATGCCGAAAGCCAGATGTATTTTAAACCAACACAGTATTCTAAATTGTGGGTCTCAGCAAACTAAACTCTCTTGTTTGATCAACACGGCTATTTCTGTTGCAAAGGCAAACTTCAATATTTACGTTCTCACACTATTGTTTTTCAAACTCAATTCACAATTGAGCAAAAATGCTCATATATTTGAATTTTGCCTGTGACTTAATAAGGTAAATATCTTTGTATTTGTATTTATTATGGATCCCCATTAGATCCTACAAAGGCAGCATCTACTCTTCCTGGGGTCCAGCAAAATTAAGGCAGTTACACCATTTTTAAAAACAATACAATACATTCACAACATATTTCACAACGTGTTAAGTCTGTGCCCTCAGGCCTATACTACCACATATCTACAACACAAAATCCATGTGTACGTGTGTATAGAGCATTTGTTATAGCGTGTGTGTGTATGGAACCATATTTACTACAACTGGATAATTGACAGGTACACTAGTTAAATGAAGGGTTGTCCCAACTTGTTCACATTTTTAAATCATACTACTAATAATAATAGTTATAGCAGTGTTCCTTATCAGTACAGTATGTATGCAGGTATTTGTACTTACAACCAGCAATACCAAGAAAGGGCAGTAGGTGGCAATGGTACTGTACACTGTGTATGGGTGCAGTTTTCATAAATACAATGAATATGGTGTGATGTCATCTAAAAGAATCTCCATTGAGAACCATCACAAAGTTGGTCTCCGTATTGAATTGACCTTTTCATTAGACTTTTTCTGATACATTTATATAGTCATTAAATATGTGCCACTGGCCTGAGTCTACTACAACAGCTTTACAAGAACAAAAAGCTCAAAATAAGTACAATTATAAAAGTGAAAGAACTACTTCAATGAATAACCCCCAAAAATTTACCAAAATATCCTTCAAAAATACTGATTTATTGTTCAGTCAGTGTCTCAACTCTTCAAACAGCAGCTATGGACAAGTATGTCACACAAAATATGCAATTTTAAATAAGAATAACAAAATGAATAATTAGTATGTGTACTGTCATGTACTAAAAACTGAAAACTACTAAACAAAAGAACAAATATACTATACACCTGGGGTTCTCAAACAGGGGTCCGTGGACCCCTATTGGTCAGTGGTGTAATTGCAAGGGTTCCATGAAAAAAAAAAGTGTAATGAACGTATGCATCACCACAAGGATACCAGTAACTTCACATATAATATAGAGGGGGTGGAGGTCCCTGAGGACCACTCAAAACCTTGCCTGCCTTGCCTCAAAATATGCAGGGGTTCCAGTACCCAAAAAAGGTTGAGAACCACTGCTACACTACTGAACAAAAGAACCGAACATTTGCCCAGCCTGTCTTTATGTACATTATAGACAACTACGCCATTGAGTCTCTCTTGGCCCATGCTAGCCTGTAGCCAAGTCTTTAACCTGCAGAGTGCACTGAAACTCCTCTCAGCCTCACATGAAGACACTGGCACCACAAACAAAAAATTCTGATCAGCACCTCAACTTGGTCAACCAACCCCCACACCTCCACTGGAAGCTTCCTGAGGACCTCTGCTGCCTCTCCACTGCTGCTACAGGGGGATTTGTTGCAAAAGAGAGGCAACTGCATTGAAAGAGAATCTATGTTCAGCTCTGGGTACTGATCTAGAGACTCATCCAATTTCCCCGTGAGAAGCGCTCTTTCCAACGTTTGCAGGACATTTAGATTGTCCTGGTCAAAACAGTCGCCAAACTGAACCTCCACACCATCCAACACTTGAAAAAATTCTGCCTTATAGTGATCCACTGTTTTGCCAGCAAATCGTCTTGAGTGTGTCTCAATGGAGTCAATCAATGTTGTTGCTTTCTCATACAGTGCAAGGTAGCTTTCATCATTTCTTCTGTTAACCCCATGCACAGGATAACTGGACACTGATTGGATTTCGCTGGTGTGCTTTTACAGTTACACAGTGGCGGTGGGTTTGGCAGTTTTGATGTGCTGTTACAGTTACACAGTGGCGGTGGGTTGGCAGTTTTGATGTGCTGTTACAGTTACACAGTGGTGGTGGGTTTGGCAGTTTTGATGTGCTGTTACAGTTACACAGTGGTGGTGGGTTTGGCAGTTTTGACGTGCTGTTACAGTTACACAGTGGCGGTGTGTTTGGCAGTTTTGATGTGCTGTTACAGTTACACAGTGGCGGTGGGTTTGGCAGTTTTGATGTGCTGTTACAGTTACACAGTGGCGGTGGGTTTGGCAGTTTTGATGTGCTGTTACAGTTACACAGTGGCGGTGGGTTTGGCAGTTTTGATGTGCTGTTACAGTTACACAGTGGCGGTGGGTTTGGCAGTTTTGATGTGCTGTTACAGTTACACAGTGGCGGTGGGTTTGGCAGTTTTGATGTGCTGTTACAGTTACACAGTGGCGGTGGGTTTGGCAGTTTTGATGTGCTGTTACAGTTACACAGTGGTGGTGGGTTTGGCAGTTTTGATGTGCTGTTACAGTTACACAGTGGCGGTGGGTTTGGCAGTTTTGATGTGCTGTTACAGTTACACAGTGGCGGTGGGTTTGGCAGTTTTGATGTGCTGTTACAGTTACACAGTGGTGGTGGGTTTGGCAGTTTTGACGTGCTGTGAATTTTACAATGGCTTTTCTCCAGTTCCTAAATCCTGCACTAATGAAGGCAGCATCTGCTCTTTGGCCAAAAGATGGCTGGCTTGAAAACCCTTGGCTACAGTGAAAACACAACACTCCTTTCATTGATGGATTATAAGGTAGCCAGGGGAAATCGCAAAGCCATCTCTCTTGAAACGTCAACACTCTGTTGGCAAGAGTTTGCGGTTCTATAAATTGTGGGTGTGGCTGATATGGTTTTGTTCCATAACTGAGGTAACTGGACAATGCAGTGCCACTGTTCCCTATACTGGTGCTGTTGGCAACCAGGTTGATACCTGGTCCTGCCGTAGCTGTGACACCGTCCTCTGAAGTCTCTCTCCCTGGCTCTTCCCCTTTCACCACCCTCACTGCCTCACAGTCTGAATCCTAGAAAATAAATAAGGTGTTTGCCATACTCCTAACTACCGGTACCCAAAACTACACAATTAATCACAAAGGCAATACCATTGCCTTAAACAAATCTTAGTTCAGTCAGCAGTTTAAGTTGAGAGTGGGGGTGTCCATGGCATTTTCCAATTATGTCCTATTTTACAAGTCTAAAAAACCTTTCATAATGTTGCCAAACAAAGACTCAACAAACTTACCTGAGAATCCCTGTCTCTGCCCATCTGTCCCCAGCTCTGCTGTCTGTGTGCCATCTGTTGCCTGATATGCCTAATGACATCATTTTGAAACATTTCTATTAGCATTTCACTTTCTTATTAGCATTTTATCAACTAGTTTTTGAGATATTAGGCTACTAGGGTTCTTACTTTGCGTTTTAGTGTCCTGAAAAGTACTCTGTCCTTTTTCTACCTGGCTGGCTACACACACACAGTGTTCAGGTTATTACCAGTAGGAGATGGGCTTCTATCATCTTCTATCATTCTAGATGGGCTTCAATCTAAAAGGTAGCTAGCTGGTCAGCTAGCAAATATCAAACGGATTGCAGTGATAAGGGTTGACAGCTGTATGAGTTCACCATTTACACAACGTATGCTGCAACCTTTTGGAATTGTAATATAGTTTTTAGTGGCTGGCTTCCAACAATAGCTGAATTTGCAGAGCTAGCGAGCACTAATTCCGTTTCGGTGGCGTTTGCTATAATCTTTGCTATCGTCAGTTTACTCAAGATCGGCACACAGGTGCTTCAAATTCCCCAAACGACAATTTAGCTTTTGCAACGAGACCATTAAATATATTTAAGACAATGGCAGAAGAGTAATGTCCGTTTGGAGTTCAGTTTATCGCTAACCTTATCACAGGGACGTCGAAGCACTACAGCTACATGCTGATCTTGGAATAAACACGATGTCAAAGATGGAATATTTGACGACTCCACGTAAATTGAATAGGTACTAGCTAGCTTGCTAGCTAATGTTTGCTTTAGTTTGCTCGCTGGCTGTGCAAATTCAGCTATTGTGTGTGTGTGAACCCTGACAACATAAAACATCATTATGGTGCGATTGACTGGATTAACATCACGTTAGTTACGTGTATTAAGTGACTTTCAGACGGTAAACACGAACCCTGTTACCTTGCCAGTTAAGGAACACACAACATTGCATTGCTAGTTTCTCTCATTGACTCAAATTCAAAGAGCTGCACACACTGGTTGATGTTACTGTAGCTAGCTAGCAAACATCAGCTAACATAGTGTGACCTGTAATAGAATGCAGCGAAAATGAAGACTGGTGACGGTTATTAAATGTGTTTTCTTGTATTGAGTGGTAGATTCCGTCAGATTCCCACACATGCACAGTACCTGCATCTTGTGCCACTGCTGAGGGTTGGGGGGTGGGAGGCAGTGGATCAAACCATTGTGAGGCAAAGGGTGGGGGTCGCAATCTTTTGAAACGTATAAACGAGCTAATAAGTGTCTACAATCAGCGCAAGTGCTTTCATTGCGTATTATGAATATTATTGAAATTACATAGTTATGTTTCCAGTGATATATTGGGGGGTACAAATCATATTTTTCCCAGGATGGGGGGCTTGTGTACCCCCGTCCCACCTGGGATTTCGCCTGTGGATCAAGGCATCAGCGCTCGTATCGTCGTAATTCCACCGGATCTCTCATCACACCCGCACCACACACTAGAATACTGCAGCACCGTTTCCCCTGCCATAAACCCTCACATTGGTGCCACAAAAAAAGAGAAGATGACGATGTATATAGGTTCGCAGAGAAAATTGTGTACTGTTTTTGGATATTGATTAGCGATTTTCAAGGATGCAAATAAATTCCAAAATATGTGTGGAGTTTTTAGTTCAGATTATTTGTTTGAAATATGTGATCTATAAAGAGAGCTTTATAATCGCGATATTCACTTTTTGGGTTTGAATAGTGTGAGAAAACAACAATATATTTAGTGAGAATCACAAAATAGGGTACAAAATTATTTCTAGCTCTTAAAGGGGCAGTAGCCTACATGGGGTATACAGATTTAAATTACAGCATTATTTAATATGCAGTAATTCTTCTGCTATTTATTCTGTTACTAATAATATTTAAATGTTAATTGTTTATTCTGATTACAATTATTATTTCTCATCTTTTAACTAAATAAAAATATTTTGCTTCCAATATGTAAGCAGGTCAAATCAAAATGTATTTGTCACATACACATGGTTAGCAGATGTTAATGCAAGTGTAGCGAAGTGCTTGTATATATAGCTGTCCATAACACATTCTGAGCTCTGTCAGAACGTGTTAGACAGACCACAATATAGGTGAAGTCAACTGGCAAAGGAGTTGCATTTTTGAGCAGTGATAGTCAAAGCAACCTTTAGCCTATCCCATGAGTGTTTGCGAGTTATATGACATATCAGATCTGTTGTAAGAGGATGCTGAACAACAGAGTTAGACACGCCCATCCAAACATTTCCATAAAGGTGTCATCGCTTGGTCTGTCCATCTACATTTGGAATCAGTGTTACGGATCTACCAGACCTAAAACTTTTCCATCCCAGGCCAAATATGAGTGAAATCAAACCTACCGATCCAGCAGACACTAACGCTGGAGAGGAAAAGGACTGGACAGCATCAGCCTGTTCTGACAGTTTAAAAACAAAGAAACTTAAACCCGTAAGTGATACATTTTTACATATGCAGCTGTTTGCCTTTTGCCTATAAAATCACTATCTTCACGTATACAATATTGCTAATTTATTTGACAAAAACTTTTGCTTTATAATCTTGTTTTCCAAATAGCCCAAACCCCAGAATGCCGTGACAATCGCCGTCTCCTCTCGAACACTTTTCAACATGGATGAGGAACGGAAGATCTATGAGGAAGAGGGAGTCGAGAAGTATATGGCCTACATGAATCAACAGGAGCACGAGAATGAGCCACTCATGCCAGGTGTTGCGTTTCCCCTTGTGAAGGTATATTAGAGGGATTGAATTAACTAAAGATTTGGACAACTTGCATGTCTGTATATGGGAGTATAAGAGGGTGGGGTTGCACTACGACTTCATATAGATTCTGTATTGTGGGTGAAAAGGAAACTTCATTCACTGTGATGCCAATGTCTTTAGGCCTAGATGGAATTTGTGTAATGCATCTAGAATAGTGTTTTGCTCAGAATTACAATAGGCAATATTGTTTCCCACAATTATGCACACCCTCTATACATGAATGCATAAATGACACTTTGGCAGAATATTCTTGTTTTCCCCTATTTAAACTGTTCTACACTCTTAGAAGTAAAGGTGCCTGGAAGAACCTTTAGGGTTGCCACACCTACAGAACCTTTCCAGTTGAAAAAGGTTTCCTTGAGGAACCCCTCTGAAAAGTTAATTCGAGGAACCCTTGTGTAAAGGTTTGAAAAGGAATATTTTTGTGATGGGAGGTATTCAATGTTGAGCCTTTTTGATAATATATTGTAGACGTGCCTGTCTATCAGATTGGATGCGTGGCTTATTGGAGCCGTGGCTTTCAGTCTAATACACACCAGCCAGGTTGTAGTTGGTCTAGTCTAGTACAAACCAGCCAGGTTATAGTCGGTCTAGTACAAACCAGCCAGGTTGTAGTTGGTCTAATACAAACCAGCCAGGTTGTAGTTGGTCTAATACAAACCAGCCAGGTTGTAGTTGGTCTAATACAAACCAGCCAGGTTGTAGTTGGTCTAGTCTAATACAAACCAGCCAGGTTGTAGTTGGTCTAATACACACCAGCCAGGTTGTAGTTGGTCTAGTCTAATACAAACCAGCCAGGTTGTAGTTGGTCTAATACAAACCAGCCATGTTGTAGTTGGTCTAATACAAACCAGTCAGGTTGTAGTTGGTCTAATACAAACCATCCAGGTTGTAGTAGGTCTAATACAACCCAGCCAGGTTGTAGTCGGTCTAGTCTAATACAAACCAGCCAGGTTGTAGTTGGTCTAGTCTAATACAAACCAGCCAGGTTGTAGTTGGTCTAATACAAACCAGCCAGGTTGCAGTTGGTCTAGTCTAGTACAAACCAGCCAGGTTGTAGTTGGTCTAGTCTAGTACAAACCAGCCAGGTTGTAGTTGGTCTAATACAAATCAGCCAGGTTGTAGTTGGTCTAGTCTAGTACAAACCAGCCAGGTTGTAGTTGGTCTAGTCTAATACAAACCAGCCAGGTTATAGCTGGTCTAATACAAACCAGCCAGGTTGCAGTTGGTCTAGTCTAGTACAAACCAGCCAGGTTGTAGTTGGTCTAGTCTAGTACAAACCAGCCAGGTTGTAGTTGGTCTAGTCTAATACAAACCAGCCAGGTTATAGCTGGTCTAATACAAACCAGCCAGGTTATAGTCGGTCTAGTCTAATGCAAACCAGCCAGGTTATAGTCGGTCTAGTCTAATACAAACCAGCCAGGTTATAGTCGGTCTAGTCTAGTACAAACCAGCCAGGTTATAGTCGGTCTAGTCTAGTACAAACCAGCCAGGTTATAGTCGGTCTAGTCTAATACAAACCAGCCAGGTTGTAGTTGGTCTAGTCTAATACAAACCAGCCAGGTTATAGTTGGTCTAATACAAACCAGCCAGGTTATAGCTGGTCTAATACAAACCAGCCAGGTTAAAGTTGGTCTAGTCTAATGCAAACCAGCCAGGTTGTAGTTGGTCTAGTCTAATGCAAACCAGCCAGGTTGTAGTTGGTCTAGTCTAATGCAAACCAGCCAGGTTGTAGTTGGTCTAGTCTAATGCAAACCAGCCAGGTTGTAGTCGGTCTAGTCTAATACAAACCAGCCAGGTTATAGCTGGTCTAATACAAACCAGCCAGGTTGTAGTTGGTCTAGTCTAATTCAAACCAGCCAGGTTGTAGTTGGTCTAATATAAACCAGCCAGGTTGTAGTAGGTCTAATACAAACCAGCCATGTTGTAGTTGGTCTAATACAAACCAGCCAGGTTGTAGTAGGTCTAATACAAACCAGTCAGGTTGTAGTTGGTCTAATACAAACCAGCCAGGTTGTAGTAGGTCTAATACAACCCAGCCAGGTTGTAGTCGGTCTAGTCTAATACAAACCAGCCAGGTTGTAGTTGGTCTAGTCTAATACAAACCAGCCAGGTTGTAGTTGGTCTAGTCTAATACAAACCAGCCAGGTTGTAGTTGGTCTAATACAAACCAGCCAGGTTGCAGTTGGTCTAGTCTAGTACAAACCAGCCAGGTTGTAGTTGGTCTAGTCTAGTACAAACCAGCCAGGTTGTAGTTGGTCTAATACAAATCAGCCAGGTTGTAGTTGGTCTAGTCTAGTACAAACCAGCCAGGTTGTAGTTGGTCTAGTCTAATACAAACCAGCCAGGTTATAGCTGGTCTAATACAAACCAGCCAGGTTGTAGTTGGTCTAGTCTAATACAAACCAGCCAGGTTGTAGTTGGTCTAGTCTAATACAAACCAGCCAGGTTGTAGTTGGTCTAATACAAACCAGCCAGGTTGCAGTTGGTCTAGTCTAGTACAAACCAGCCAGGTTGTAGTTGGTCTAGTCTAGTACAAACCAGCCAGGTTATAGCTGGTCTAATACAAACCAGCCAGGTTGCAGTTGGTCTAGTCTAGTACAAACCAGCCAGGTTGTAGTTGGTCTAGTCTAGTACAAACCAGCCAGGTTGTAGTTGGTCTAGTCTAATACAAACCAGCCAGGTTATAGCTGGTCTAATACAAACCAGCCAGGTTATAGTCGGTCTAGTCTAATGCAAACCAGCCAGGTTATAGTCGGTCTAGTCTAATACAAACCAGCCAGGTTATAGTCGGTCTAGTCTAGTACAAACCAGCCAGGTTATAGTCGGTCTAGTCTAATACAAACCAGCCAGGTTGTAGTTGGTCTAGTCTAATACAAACCAGCCAGGTTATAGTTGGTCTAATACAAACCAGCCAGGTTATAGCTGGTCTAATACAAACCAGCCAGGTTATAGTTGGTCTAGTCTAATGCAAACCAGCCAGGTTGTAGTTGGTCTAGTCTAATGCAAACCAGCCAGGTTGTAGTTGGTCTAGTCTAATGCAAACCAGCCAGGTTGTAGTCGGTCTAGTCTAATACAAACCAGCCAGGTTATAGCTGGTCTAATACAAACCAGCCAGGTTATAGTTGGTCTAATACAAACCAGCCAGGTTATAGCTGGTCTAATACAAACCAGCCAGGTTGTAGTTGGTCTAGTCTAATGCAAACCAGCCAGGTTGTAGTTGGTCTAATTCAAACCAGCCAGGTTGTAGTTGGTCTAATATAAACCAGCCAGGTTGTAGTAGGTCTAATACAAACCAGCCAGGTTGTAGTTGGTCTAGTCTAATATAAACCAGCCAGGTTATAGTTGGTCTAATAGAAAACCAGCCAGGTTGTAGTAGGTCTAATACAAACCAGCCATGTTGTAGTTGGTCTAATACAAACCAGTCAGGTTGTAGTTGGTCTAATACAAACCAGCCAGGTTGTAGTAGGTCTAATACAACCCAGCCAGGTTGTAGTCGGTCTAGTCTAATACAAACCAGCCAGGTTGTAGTTGGTCTAGTCTAATACAAACCAGCCAGGTTGTAGTTGGTCTAGTCTAATACAAACCAGCCAGGTTGTAGTTGGTCTAATACAAACCAGCCAGGTTGCAGTTGGTCTAGTCTAGTACAAACCAGCCAGGTTGTAGTTGGTCTAGTCTCGTACAAACCAGCCAGGTTGTAGTTGGTCTAATACAAATCAGCCAGGTTGTAGTTGGTCTAGTCTAGTACAAACCAGCCAGGTTGTAGTTGGTCTAGTCTAATACAAACCAGCCAGGTTATAGCTGGTCTAATACAAACCAGCCAGGTTGCAGTTGGTCTAGTCTAGTACAAACCAGCCAGGTTGTAGTTGGTCTAGTCTAGTACAAACCAGCCAGGTTGTAGTTGGTCTAGTCTAATACAAACCAGCCAGGTTATAGCTGGTCTAATACAAACCAGCCAGGTTGCAGTTGGTCTAGTCTAGTACAAACCAGCCAGGTTGTAGTTTGTCTAGTCTAGTACAAACCAGCCAGGTTGTAGTTGGTCTAGTCTAATACAAACCAGCCAGGTTATAGCTGGTCTAATAC
The DNA here is from genome assembly GCF_034236695.1 of Oncorhynchus nerka. NCBI lineage: Eukaryota > Metazoa > Chordata > Actinopteri > Salmoniformes > Salmonidae > Oncorhynchus > Oncorhynchus nerka. The sequence goes on from NC_088408.1 coordinate 15,589,058, forward strand.
AAACCAGCCAGGTTATAGTCGGTCTAGTCTAATGCAAACCAGCCAGGTTATAGTCGGTCTAGTCTAATACAAACCAGCCAGGTTATAGTCGGTCTAGTCTAGTACAAACCAGCCAGGTTATAGTCGGTCTAGTCTAATACAAACCAGCCAGGTTGTAGTTGGTCTAGTCTAATACAAACCAGCCAGGTTATAGTTGGTCTAATACAAACCAGCCAGGTTATAGCTGGTCTAATACAAACCAGCCAGGTTATAGTTGGTCTAGTCTAATGCAAACCAGCCAGGTTGTAGTTGGTCTAGTCTAATGCAAACCAGCCAGGTTGTAGTTGGTCTAGTCTAATGCAAACCAGCCAGGTTGTAGTCGGTCTAGTCTAATACAAACCAGCCAGGTTATAGCTGGTCTAATACAAACCAGCCAGGTTATAGTTGGTCTAGTCTAATGCAAACCAGCCAGGTTGTAGTTGGTCTAGTCTAATGCAAACCAGCCAGGTTGTAGTTGGTCTAGTCTAATGCAAACCAGCCAGGTTGTAGTCGGTCTAGTCTAATACAAACCAGCCAGGTTATAGCTGGTCTAATACAAACCAGCCAGGTTATAGCTGGTCTAATACAAACCAGCCAGGTTGTAGTTGGTCTAGTCTAATGCAAACCAGCCAGGTTGTAGTTGGTCTAATTCAAACCAGCCAGGTTGTAGTTGGTCTAATACAAACCAGCCAGGTTGTAGTTGGTCTAGTCTAATATAAACCAGCCAGGTTATAGTTGGTCTAATACAAACCAGCCAGGTTGTAGTAGGTCTAATACAAACCAGCCATGTTGTAGTTGGTCTAATACAAACCAGCCAGGTTGTAGTAGGTCTAATACAAACCAGTCAGGTTGTAGTTGGTCTAATACAAACCAGCCAGGTTGTAGTAGGTCTAATACAACCCAGCCAGGTTGTAGTCGGTCTAGTCTAATACAAACCAGCCAGGTTGTAGTTGGTCTAGTCTAATACAAACCAGCCAGGTTGTAGTTGGTCTAGTCTAATACAAACCAGCCAGGTTGTAGTTGGTCTAATACAAACCAGCCAGGTTGCAGTTGGTCTAGTCTAGTACAAACCAGCCAGGTTGTAGTTGGTCTAGTCTAGTACAAACCAGCCAGGTTGTAGTTGGTCTAGTCTAATACAAACCAGCCAGGTTATAGCTGGTCTAATACAAACCAGCCAGGTTGCAGTTGGTCTAGTCTAGTACAAACCAGCCAGGTTGTAGTTGGTCTAGTCTAGTACAAACCAGCCAGGTTGTAGTTGGTCTAGTCTAATACAAACCAGCCAGGTTATAGCTGGTCTAATACAAACCAGCCAGGTTATAGTCGGTCTAGTCTAATGCAAACCAGCCAGGTTATAGTCGGTCTAGTCTAATACAAACCAGCCAGGTTATAGTCGGTCTAGTCTAGTACAAACCAGCCAGGTTATAGTCGGTAGTCTAATACAAACCAGCCAGGTTGTAGTTGGTCTAGTCTAATACAAACCAGCCAGGTTATAGTTGGTCTAATACAAACCAGCCAGGTTATAGCTGGTCTAATACAAACCAGCCAGGTTATAGTTGGTCTAGTCTAATGCAAACCAGCCAGGTTGTAGTTGGTCTAGTCTAATGCAAACCAGCCAGGTTGTAGTTGGTCTAGTCTAATGCAAACCAGCCAGGTTGTAGTCGGTCTAGTCTAATACAAACCAGCCAGGTTATAGCTGGTCTAATACAAACCAGCCAGGTTATAGTTGGTCTAGTCTAATGCAAACCAGCCAGGTTGTAGTTGGTCTAGTCTAATGCAAACCAGCCAGGTTGTAGTTGGTCTAGTCTAATGCAAACCAGCCAGGTTGTAGTCGGTCTAGTCTAATACAAACCAGCCAGGTTATAGCTGGTCTAATACAAACCAGCCAGGTTATAGCTGGTCTAATACAAACCAGCCAGGTTGTAGTTGGTCTAGTCTAATGCAAACCAGCCAGGTTGTAGTTGGTCTAATTCAAACCAGCCAGGTTGTAGTTGGTCTAATACAAACCAGCCAGGTTGTAGTAGGTCTAATACAAACCAGCCAGGTTGTAGTTGGTCTAGTCTAATATAAACCAGCCAGGTTATAGTTGGTCTAATACAAACCAGCCAGGTTGTAGTAGGTCTAATACAAACCAGCCATGTTGTAGTTGGTCTAATACAAACCAGCCAGGTTGTAGTAGGTCTAATACAAACCAGTCAGGTTGTAGTTGGTCTAATACAAACCAGCCAGGTTGTAGTAGGTCTAATACAACCCAGCCAGGTTGTAGTCGGTCTAGTCTAATACAAACCAGCCAGGTTGTAGTTGGTCTAGTCTAATACAAACCAGCCAGGTTGTAGTTGGTCTAGTCTAATACAAACCAGCCAGGTTGTAGTTGGTCTAATACAAACGAGCCAGGTTGCAGTTGGTCTAGTCTAGTACAAACCAGCCAGGTTGTAGTTGGTCTAGTCTAGTACAAACCAGCCAGGTTGTAGTTGGTCTAATACAAATCAGCCAGGTTGTAGTTGGTCTAGTCTAGTACAAACCAGCCAGGTTGTAGTTGGTCTAGTCTAATACAAACCAGCCAGGTTATAGCTGGTCTAATACAAACCAGCCAGGTTGTAGTTGGTCTAGTCTAATACAAACCAGCCAGGTTGTAGTTGGTCTAGTCTAATACAAACCAGCCAGGTTGTAGTTGGTCTAATACAAACCAGCCAGGTTGCAGTTGGTCTAGTCTAGTACAAACCAGCCAGGTTGTAGTTGGTCTAGTCTAGTACAAACCAGCCAGTTTGTAGTTGGTCTAATACAAAAATCAGCCAGGTTGTAGTTGGTCTAGTCTAGTACAAACCAGCCAGGTTGTAGTTGCTCTAGTCTAATACAAACCAGCCAGGTTATAGCTGGTCTAATACAAACCAGCCAGGTTGCAGTTGGTCTAGTCTAGTACAAACCAGCCAGGTTGTAGTTGGTCTAGTCTAGTACAAACCAGCCAGGTTGTAGTTGGTCTAGTCTAATACAAACCAGCCAGGTTATAGCTGGTCTAATACAAACCAGCCAGGTTATAGTCGGTCTAGTCTAATGCAAACCAGCCAGGTTATAGTCGGTCTAGTCTAATACAAACCAGCCAGGTTATAGTCGGTCTAGTCTAGTACAAACCAGCCAGGTTATAGTCGGTCTAGTCTAATACAAACCAGCCAGGTTGTAGTTGGTCTAGTCTAATACAAACCAGCCAGGTTATAGTTGGTCTAATACAAACCAGCCAGGTTATAGCTGGTCTAATACAAACCAGCCAGGTTATAGTTGGTCTAGTCTAATGCAAACCAGCCAGGGTGTAGTTGGTCTAGTCTAATGCAAACCAGCCAGGTTGTAGTTGGTCTAGTCTAATGCAAACCAGACAGGTTGTAGTCGGTCTAGTCTAATACAAACCAGCCAGGTTATAGCTGGTCTAATACAAACCAGCCAGGTTATAGTTGGTCTAATACAAACCAGCCAGGTTATAGCTGGTCTAATACAAACCAGCCAGGTTGTAGTTGGTCTAGTCTAATGCAAACCAGCCAGGTTGTAGTTGGTCTAACTCAAACCAGCCAGGTTGTAGTTGGTCTAATATAAACCAGCCAGGTTGTAGTAGGTCTAATACAAACCAGCCAGGTTGTAGTTGGTCTAGTCTAATATAAACCAGCCAGGTTATAGTTGGTCTAATACAAACCAGCCAGGTTGTAGTAGGTCTAATACAAACCAGCCATGTTGTAGTTGGTCTAATACAAACCAGTCAGGTTGTAGTTGGTCTAATACAAACCAGCCAGGTTGTAGTAGGTCTAATACAACCCAGCCAGGTTGTAGTCGGTCTAGTCTAATACAAACCAGCCAGGTTGTAGTTGGTCTAGTCTAATACAAACCAGCCAGGTTGTAGTTGGTCTAGTCTAATACAAACCAGCCAGGTTGTATTTGGTCTAATACAAACCAGCCAGGTTGCAGTTGGTCTAGTCTAGTACAAACCAGCCAGGTTGTAGTTGGTCTAGTCTAGTACAAACCAGCCAGGTTGTAGTTGGTCTAATACAAATCAGCCAGGTTGTAGTTGGTCTAGTCTAGTACAAACCAGCCAGGTTGTAGTTGGTCTAGTCTAATACAAACCAGCCAGGTTATAGCTGGTCTAATACAAACCAGCCAGGTTGCAGTTGGTCTAGTCTAGTACAAACCAGCCAGGTTGTAGTTGGTCTAGTCTAGTACAAACCAGCCAGGTTGTAGTTGGTCTAGTCTAATACAAACCAGCCAGGTTATAGCTGGTCTAATACAAACCAGCCAGGTTATAGTTGGTCTAGTCTAATGCAAACCAGCCAGGTTGTAGTTGGTCTAGTCTAATGCAAACCAGCCAGGTTGTAGTTGGTCTAGTCTAATGCAAACCAGCCAGGTTGTAGTCGGTCTAGTCTAATACAAACCAGCCAGGTTATAGCTGGTCTAATACAAACCAGCCAGGTTATAGTCGGTCTAGTCTAATGCAAACCAGCCAGGTTATAGTCGGTCTAGTCTAATACAAACCAGCCAGGTTATAGTCGGTCTAGTCTAGTACAAACCAGCCAGGTTATAGTCGGTCTAGTCTAATACAAACCAGCCAGGTTATAGTTGGTCTAATACAAACCAGCCAGGTTGCAGCTGGTCTAATACAAACCAGCCAGGTTATAGTTGGTCTAGTCTAATGCAAACCAGCCAGGTTGTAGTTGGTCTAGTCTAATGCAAACCACCCAGGTTGTAGTTGGTCTAGTCTAATGCAAACCAGCCAGGTTGTAGTCGGTCTAGTCTAATACAAACCAGCCAGGTTATAGCTGGTCTAATACAAACCAGCCAGGTTATAGTTGGTCTAATACAAACCAGCCAGGTTATAGTTGGTCTAATACAAACCAGCCAGGTTATAGCTGGTCTAATACAAACCAGCCAGGTTATAGTTGGTCTAGTCTAATGCAAACCAGCCAGGTTGTAGTTGGTCTAGTCTAATGCAAACCAGCCAGGTTGTAGTTGGTCTAGTCTAATGCAAACCAGCCAGGTTGTAGTCGGTCTAGTCTAATACAAACCAGCCAGGTTATAGCTGGTCTAATACAAACCAGCCAGGTTATAGTCGGTCTAGTCTAATGCAAACCAGCCAGGTTATAGTCGGTCTAGTCTAATACAAACCAGCCAGGTTATAGTCGGTCTAGTCTAGTACAAACCAGCCAGGTTATAGTCGGTCTAGTCTAATACAAACCAGCCAGGTTGTAGTTGGTCTAGTCTAATACAAACCAGCCAGGTTATAGCTGGTCTAATACAAACCAGCCAGGTTATAGTCGGTCTAGTCTAATGCAAACCAGCCAGGTTATAGCTGGTCTAATACAAACCAGCCAGGTTATAGTTGGTCTAGTCTAATGCAAACCAGCCAGGTTGTAGTTGGTCTAGTCTAATGCAAACCAGCCAGGTTGTAGTTGGTCTAGTCTAATGCAAACCAGCCAGGTTGTAGTCGGTCTAGTCTAATACAAACCAGCCAGGTTATAGCTGGTCTAATACAAACCAGCCAGGTTATAGTCGGTCTAGTCTAATGCAAACCAGCCAGGTTATAGTCGGTCTAGTCTAATACAAACCAGCCAGGTTATAGTCGGTCTAGTCTAGTACAAACCAGCCAGGTTATAGTCGGTCTAGTCTAATACAAACCAGCCAGGTTATAGTTGGTCTAATACAAACCAGCCAGGTTGCAGCTGGTCTAATACAAACCAGCCAGGTTATAGTTGGTCTAGTCTAATGCAAACCAGCCAGGTTGTAGTTGGTCTAGTCTAATGCAAACCAGCCAGGTTGTAGTTGGTCTAGTCTAATGCAAACCAGCCAGGTTGTAGTCGGTCTAGTCTAATACAAACCAGCCAGGTTATAGCTGGTCTAATACAAACCAGCCAGGTTATAGTTGGTCTAATACAAACCAGCCAGGTTATAGTTGGTCTAATACAAACCAGCCAGGTTATAGCTGGTCTAATGCAAACCAGCCAGGTTATAGTTGGTCTAGTCTAATGCAAACCAGCCAGGTTGTAGTTGGTCTAGTCTAATGCAAACCAGCCAGGTTGTAGTTGGTCTAGTCTAATGCAAACCAGCCAGGTTGTAGTCGGTCTAGTCTAATACAAACCAGCCAGGTTATAGCTGGTCTAATACAAACCAGCCAGGTTATAGTCGGTCTAGTCTAATGCAAACCAGCCAGGTTATAGTCGGTCTAGTCTAATACAAACCAGCCAGGTTATAGTCGGTCTAGTCTAGTACAAACCAGCCAGGTTATAGTCGGTCTAGTCTAATACAAACCAGCCAGGTTGTAGTTGGTCTAGTCTAATGCAAACCAGCCAGGTTGTAGTTGGTCTAATTCAAACCAGCCAGGTTGTAGTTGGTCTAATATAAACCAGCCAGGTTGTAGTAGGTCTAATACAAACCAGCCAGGTTGTAGTTGGTCTAGTCTAATATAAACCAGCCAGGTTGTAGTTGGTCTAGTCTAATGCAAACCAGCCAGGTTGTAGTTGGTCTAATTCAAACCAGCCAGGTTGTAGTTGGTCTAATATAAACCAGCCAGGTTGTAGTAGGTCTAATACAAACCAGCCAGGTTGTAGTTGGTCTAGTCTAATATAAACCAGCCAGGTTATAGTTGGTCTAATACAAACCAGCCAGGTTGTAGTAGGTCTAATACAAACCAGCCATGTTGTAGTTGGTCTAATACAAACCAGTCAGGTTGTAGTTGGTCTAATACAAACCAGCCAGGTTGTAGTAGGTCTAATACAACCCAGCCAGGTTGTAGTCGGTCTAGTCTAATACAAACCAGCCAGGTTGTAGTTGGTCTAGTCTAATACAAACCAGCCAGGTTGTAGTTGGTCTAGTCTAATACAAACCAGCCAGGTTGTAGTTGGTCTAATACAAACCAGCCAGGTTGCAGTTGGTCTAGTCTAGTACAAACCAGCCAGGTTGTAGTTGGTCTAATACAAATCAGCCAGGTTGTAGTTGGTCTAGTCTAGTACAAACCAGCCAGGTTGTAGTTGGTCTAGTCTAATACAAACCAGCCAGGTTATAGCTGGTCTAATACAAACCAGCCAGGTTGCAGTTGGTCTAGTCTAGTACAAACCAGCCAGGTTGTAGTTGGTCTAGTCTAGTACAAACCAGCCAGGTTGTAGTTGGTCTAGTCTAATACAAACCAGCCAGGTTATAACTGGTCTAATACAAACCAGCCAGGTTATAGTCGGTCTAGTCTAATGCAAACCAGCCAGGTTATAGTCGGTCTAGTCTAATACAAACCAGCCAGGTTATAGTCGGTCTAGTCTAGTACAAACCAGCCAGGTTATAGTCGGTCTAGTCTAATACAAACCAGCCAGGTTGTAGTTGGTCTAGTCTAATACAAACCAGCCAGGTTATAGTTGGTCTAATACAAACCAGCCAGGTTATAGCTGGTCTAATACAAACCAGCCAGGTTATAGTTGGTCTAGTCTAATGCAAACCAGCCAGGTTGTAGTTGGTCTAGTCTAATGCAAACCAGCCAGGTTGTAGTTGGTCTAGTCTAATGCAAACCAGCCAGGTTGTAGTCGGTCTAGTCTAATACAAACCAGCCAGGTTATAGCTGGTCTAATACAAACCAGCCAGGTTATAGTCGGTCTAGTCTAATGCAAACCAGCCAGGTTATAGTCGGTCTAGTCTAATACAAAACCAGCCAGGTTATAGTCGGTCTAGTCTAGTACAAACCAGCCAGGTTATAGTCGGTCTAGTCTAATACAAACCAGCTAGGTTGTAGTTGGTCTAGTCTAATACAAACCAGCCAGGTTATAGTTGGTCTAATACAAACCAGCCAGGTTATAGCTGGTCTAATACAAACCAGCCAGGTTATAGTTGGTCTAGTCTAATGCAAACCAGCCAGGTTGTAGTTGGTCTAGTCTAATGCAAACCAGCCAGGTTGTAGTTGGTCTAGTCTAATGCAAACCAGCCAGGTTGTAGTCGGTCTAGTCTAATACAAACCAGCCAGGTTATAGTTGGTCTAATACAAACCAGCCAGGTTATAGCTGGTCTAATACAAACCAGCCAGGTTATAGTTGGTCTAGTCTAATGCAAACCAGCCAGGTTGTAGTTGGTCTAGTCTAATGCAAACCAGCCAGGTTGTAGTTGGTCTAGTCTAATGCAAACCAGCCAGGTTGTAGTCGGTCTAGTCTAATACAAACCAGCCAGGTTATAGCTGGTCTAATACAAACCAGCCAGGTTATAGTCGGTCTAGTCTAATGCAAATCAGCCAGGTTATAGTCGGTCTAGTCTAATACAAACCAGCCAGGTTATAGTCGGTCTAGTCTAGTACAAACCAGCCAGGTTATAGTCGGTCTAGTCTAATACAAACCAGCCAGGTTGTAGTTGGTCTAGTCTAATACAAACCAGCCAGGTTATAGTTGGTCTAATACAAACCAGCCAGGTTATAGCTGGTCTAATACAAACCAGCCAGGTTATAGTTGGTCTAGTCTAATGCAAACCAGCCAGGTTGTAGTTGGTCTAGTCTAATGCAAACCAGCCAGGTTGTAGTTGGTCTAGTCTAATGCAAACCAGCCAGGTTGTAGTCGGTCTAGTCTAATACAAACCAGCCAGGTTATAGCTGGTCTAATACAAACCAGCCAGGTTATAGTCGGTCTAGTCTAATGCAAACCAGCCAGGTTATAGTCGGTCTAGTCTAATACAAACCAGCCAGGTTATAGTCGGTCTAGTCTAGTACAAACCAGCCAGGTTATAGTCGGTCTAGTCTAATACAAACCAGCCAGGTTGTAGTTGGTCTAGTCTAATACAAACCAGCCAGGTTATAGTTGGTCTAATACAAACCAGCCAGGTTATAGCTGGTCTAATACAAACCAGCCAGGTTATAGTTGGTCTAGTCTAATGCAAACCAGCCAGGTTGTAGTTGGTCTAGTCTAATGCAAACCAGCCAGGTTGTAGTTGGTCTAGTCTAATGCAAACCAGCCAGGTTGTAGTCGGTCTAGTCTAATACAAACCAGCCAGGTTATAGCTGGTCTAATACAAACCAGCCAGGTTATAGCTGGTCTAATACAAACCAGCCAGGTTATAGTTGGTCTAATACAAACCAGCCAGGTTATAGCTGGTCTAATACAAACCAGCCAGGTTGTAGTTGGTCTAGTCTAATGCAAACCAGCCAGGTTGTAGTTGGTCTAATTCAAACCAGCCAGGTTGTAGTTGGTCTAATATAAACCAGCCAGGTTGTAGTAGGTCTAATACAAACCAGCCAGGTTGTAGTTGGTCTAGTCTAATATAAACCAGCCAGGTTATAGTTGGTCTAATACAAACCAGCCAGGTTGTAGTTGGTCTAATACAAACCAGTCAGGTTGTAGTTGGTCTAATACAAACCAGCCAGGTTGTAGTAGGTCTAATACAACCCAGCCAGGTTGTAGTCGGTCTAGTCTAATACAAACCAGCCAGGTTGTAGTTGGTCTAGTCTAATACAAACCAGCCAGGTTGTAGTTGGTCTAGTCTAATACAAACCAGCCAGGTTGTAGTTGGTCTAATACAATCCAGCCAGGTTGCAGTTGGTCTAGTCTAGTACAAACCAGCCAGGTTGCAGTTGGTCTAGTCTAATACAAACCAGCCAGGTTATAGCTGGTCTAATACAAACCAGCCAGGTTGCAGTTGGTCTAGTCTAGTACAAACCTGCCAGGTTGTAGTTGGTCTAGTCTAGTACAAACCAGCCAGGTTGTAGTTGGTCTAGTCTAATACAAACCAGCCAGGTTATAGCTGGTCTAATACAAACCAGCCAGGTTATAGTCGGTCTAGTCTAATGCAAACCAGCCAGGTTATAGTCGGTCTAGTCTAATACAAACCAGCCAGGTTATAGTCGGTCTAGTCTAGTACAAACCAGCCAGGTTATAGTCGGTCTAGTCTAATACAAACCAGCCAGGTTGTAGTTGGTCTAGTCTAATACAAACCAGCCAGGTTATAGTTGGTCTAATACAAACCAGCCAGGTTATAGCTGGTCTAATACAAACCAGCCAGGTTATAGTCGGTCTAGTCTAATGCAAACCAGCCAGGTTGTAGTTGGTCTAGTCTAATGCAAACCAGCCAGGTTGTAGTTGGTCTAGTCTAATGCAAACCAGCCAGGTTGTAGTCGGTCTAGTCTAATACAAACCAGCCAGGTTATAGCTGGTCTAATACAAACCAGCCAGGTTATAGTCAGTCTAGTCTAATGCAAACCAGCCAGGTTATAGTCGGTCTAGTCTAATACAAACCAGCCAGGTTATAGTCGGTCTAGTCTAGTACAAACCAGCCAGGTTATAGTCGGTCTAGTCTAATACAAACCAGCCAGGTTGTAGTTGGTCTAGTCTAATACAAACCAGCCAGGTTATAGTTGGTCTAATACAAACCAGCCAGGTTATAGCTGGTCTAATACAAACCAGCCAGGTTATAGTTGGTCTAGTCTAATGCAAACCAGCCAGGTTGTAGTTGGTCTAGTCTAATGCAAACCAGCCAGGTTGTAGTTGGTCTAGTCTAATGCAAACCAGCCAGGTTGTAGTCGGTCTAGTCTAATACAAACCAGCCAGGTTATAGCTGGTCTAATACAAACCAACCAGGTTATAGTTGGTCTAATACAAACCAGCCAGGTTATAGCTGGTCTAATACAAACCAGCCAGGTTGTAGTTGGTCTAGTCTAATGCAAACCAGCCAGGTTGTAGTTGGTCTAATTCAAACCAGCCAGGTTGTAGTTGGTCTAATATAAACCAGCCAGGTTGTAGTAGGTCTAATACAAACCAGCCAGGTTGTAGTTGGTCTAGTCTAATATAAACCAGCCAGGTTATAGTTGGTCTAATACAAACCAGCCAGGTTGTAGTTGGTCTAATACAAACCAGTCAGGTTGTAGTTGGTCTAATACAAACCAGCCAGGTTGTAGTAGGTCTAATACAACCCAGCCAGGTTGTAGTCGGTCTAGTCTAATACAAACCAGCCAGGTTGTAGTTGGTCTAGTCTAATACAAACCAGCCAGGTTGTAGTTGGTCTAATACAAACCAGCCAGGTTGCAGTTGGTCTAGTCTAGTACAAACCAGCCAGGTTGCAGTTGGTCTAGTCTAATACAAACCAGCCAGGTTATAGCTGGTCTAATACAAACCAGCCAGGTTGCAGTTGGTCTAGTCTAGTACAAACCTGCCAGGTTGTAGTTGGTCTAGTCTAGTACAAACCAGCCAGGTTGTAGTTGGTCTAGTCTAATACAAACCAGCCAGGTTATAGCTGGTCTAATACAAACCAGCCAGGTTATAGTCGGTCTAGTCTAATGCAAACCAGCCAGGTTATAGTCGGTCTAGTCTAATACAAACCAGCCAGGTTATAGTCGGTCTAGTCTAGTACAAACCAGCCAGGTTATAGTCGGTCTAGTCTAATACAAACCAGCCAGGTTGTAGTTGGTCTAGTCTAATACAAACCAGCCAGGTTATAGTTGGTCTAATACAAACCAGCCAGGTTATAGCTGGTCTAATACAAACCAGCCAGGTTATAGTTGGTCTAGTCTAATGCAAACCAGCCAGGTTGTAGTTGGTCTAGTCTAATGCAAACCAGCCAGGTTGTAGTTGGTCTAGTCTAATGCAAACCAGCCAGGTTGTAGTCGGTCTAGTCTAATACAAACCAGCCAGGTTATAGCTGGTCTAATACAAACCAGCCAGGTTATAGTTGGTCTAATACAAACCAGCCAGGTTATAGCTGGTCTAATACAAACCAGCCAGGTTGTAGTTGGTCTAGTCTAATGCAAACCAGCCAGGTTGTAGTTGGTCTAATTCAAACCAGCCAGGTTGTAGTTGGTCTAATATAAACCAGCCAGGTTGTAGTAGGTCTAATACAAACCAGCCAGGTTGTAGTTGGTCTAGTCTAATATAAACCAGCCAGGTTATAGTTGGTCTAATACAAACCAGCCAGGTTGTAGTAGGTCTAATACAAACCAGCCAGGTTATAGTTGGTCTAATACAAACCAGACAGGTTTTAGTTGGTCTAATACAAACCAGCCAGGTTGTAGTTGGTCTAATACAAACCAGCCAGGTTGTAGTTGGTCTAATACAACCCAGCCAGGTTGTAGTTGGTCTAATACAAACCAGCCAGGTTGTAGTTGGTCTAGTCTAATACAAACCAGCCAGGTTGTAGTTGGTCTAGTCTAATACAAACCAGCCAGGTTGTAGTTGGTCTAATACAAACCAGCCAGGTTGCAGTTGGTCTAGTGTAGTACAAACCAGCCAGGTTGTAGTTGGTCTAATACAAATCAGCCAGGTTGTAGTTGGTCTAGTCTAGTACAAACCAGCCAGGTTGTAGTTGGTCTAGTCTCATACAAACCAGCCAGGTTATAGCTGGTCTAATACAAACCAGCCAGGTTGTAGTTGGTCTAGTCTAGTACAAACCAGCCAGGTTGTAGTTGGTCTAGTCTAGTACAAACCAGCCAGGTTGTAGTTGGTCTAGTCTAGTACAAACCAGCCAGGTTGTAGTTGGTCTAGTCTAATACAAACCAGCCAGGTTGTAGTTGGTCTAGTCTAATACAAATCAGCCAGGTTGTAGTTGGTCTAGTCTAATACAAATCAGCCAGGTTGTAGTTGGTCTAGTCTAATACAACCCAGCCAGGTTGTAGTTGGTCTAATACAACCCAGCCAGGTTGTAGTTGGTCTAGTCTAGTACAAACCAGCCAGGTTGTAGTTGGTCTAATACAACCCAGCCAGGTTGTAGTTGGTCTAGTCTAGTACAAACCAGCCAGGTTGTAGTTGGTCTAGTCTAATACAAACCAGCCAGGTTGTGTCATCGTTTCTTAATCCCTGAAAACACACTCACACACACACACACTGCAGGCTCTGATGACGGTAAACTCCAGACTGAGGCAGCTCTACCCCGACAGTGAGGAGCTGTTTGACATCGTCCTGATGACTAATAACCACGCCCAGGTCGGGGTGCGCCTCATCAACAGCATCAACCACTACGGTCCGTAAAACACGCATACATTTACATTTAAGTCATTTAGCACAACACGCCGACATGCTTTGCCACTCTTACTGCAATGTTACAGCCACGCCTACGATGTTATAAGACACACCTGTTTTGTAATGCAAAGTATGGGGCCTGTTAAAAACCCTATCTCAATCCCTCTCTCTGGCCCTGGACAGTTGTACCTATATATTTAAACCAGCACCAGTTGGTGGTGCTCTTTCTCGGGGTCCATTGAATGATTGGACATCCAATTTAAAAGGTACAATATGCAGAAATCGCTCCGTCATTTTCTCGTTGCTAAAATTCGAAACAATTTGAAACAAACAGTCAGTATTTAAACTGCTGTGAAATACATTTTCCATAAACAAAAATATTGTATTTTCACCTGGTATACAAAACCGAAAGTAAAAGATGAAAAAAATGTACTTAACAGGAAGCATACAAATAGAAGATATCTACCGCTTGTTAGACTTGCTTTCAATGAGAAGGAAAGATCTATAACTCATATTTCTATGTGCATTTGGTTGGGTCACCAAAAAGTTACATATTGCAGCTTTAATGCTGCTCCTTTGACCAAATATGTTGTTTTTATTGTTTAGGCCTCTTGTTCTTGATATGTAGTGGCCATCTTTGGCCACCACCCTGATGACTTTACATCACATTTCTATACGGTGATAATGTTTTTGTTGTTTCGTCTGACAGATTTAACCATTGAGAGATTCTGTATGACTGGAGGGAAAAGCCCCATTGGATATCTGAAGGCCTACATGACCAACCTGTACCTCTCCAAGGATGGAGAGAAAGTCACTGAGGCCATTGAGGAGGGTAGGTGGTGATGACACTGTTTTTTTGCCTCTAGAGATTTAACTTGTTTAGCTTAGCAATGGCACTAAGTAAACAACTGTAGATGTACATTGTGGTAACACGTTATAGTATTGCCTACGGATATAATGCATGGATGATGCTGTTGTAATAGATTGTGACTCATTGTAATGGCTGGAATGGAATTAATGGAACATAGTCAAACATGTGGTTTCCATGTGTGATGTGTACGCTACCCATCCGTTTATTCCCTTCCAGTCATTACAATGAGCCTGTCCTCCTGTAGCTCCTTGTACAACATCACGACACTTCCAGGAAAGCTTGTGAAACAGACCAAACAGTTCAGGCCGGGGTTTGAGAAGTCAATGAGAGAAGTGAAGAATTATTCCTTTAGTTGTTCATTAAGGCACATCCTAGATTGGAGCCAATGTCTTAAGTAGTTGAACGTGTTATTATCCTAACTTTGTGAAAATGACACATTTAAATTTTCGTCAAAACCTACTTTAAATTGAAGGAGTGGCTTTGATTTGACATCCTGCAGATGTGCAGTTCGGCGTGAGACAACTTAGACCTGATGACATGTATTTACGCATGAGATTAGTTAGCCAATGTCACCATGACACGGCCTGCAAGTGTGATCGAGGATTTTAATTACATACGTGTGTGTGTGTGTGTGTGTGTGTGTATATATACATACACACACACACACACACACACACACACACACACACACACACACACACACACACACACACACACACACACACACACACACACACACACACACACACACAGTTGAAGTCGGATGTTTACATACACTTAGGTTGGCGTCATTAAAACTAGTTTTTCAACCTCTCCACAAATGTATTGTTTATCAAACTATAGTTTTGGGAAGTAGGAGGGACATCTACTTTATGCATGACACAAGTCATTTTTATAACAATTGTTTACAGACAGATTATTTCACTTATAATTCACTGTTTCACAATTCCAGTGGGTCAGAAGTTGACTGTGCCTTTAAACAGCTTGGAAAATTCCAGAAAATGATGTCATAACTTTAGATGTTTCTGATAGGCTAATTGCCATCATTTGAGTCAATTGGAGGTGTGCCTGTATTTCAAGGCCTACCTTCAAACTCAGTGCCTATTTGCTTGACATCATGGGAAAATCAAAAGAAATTAGCCAAGACCTCAGAACAAAAATTGTAGACCTCCACAAGTCTGCTTCATCCTTGGGAGCAATTTCCAAATGCTTGAAGGTACCACGTTCATCTGTTCAAACAACAGTACGCAAGTATAAACACCATGGAACCATGCAGCTGTCATACCGCTCAGGAAGGAGACGCGTTCTGTCTCCTAGAGATGAACGTACTTTGGTGCGAAAAGTGCAAATCAATCCTAGAACAACAGCAAAGGACCTTGTGAAGATGCTGGAGGAAACAGGTACAAGAGTATCTATATCCACAGTAAAATGAGTCCTATATCAACATAACCTGAAAGGCCACTCAGCAAGGACGAAGCCACTGCTCCAAAACCGCCATAAAAAAGACAGACTACGGTTTGCAACTGCACATGGGGACAAAGATTGTACTTTTTGGAGAAATGTCTTTTGGTCTGATGAAACAAAAAATAGAACTGTTTGCAATAATGACCATCATTATGTTTGGAGGAAAAAGGGGGAGGCTTCCAAGCTGAAGAACACCATCCCAACCGTGAAGCACGGGGGTGGCAGCATCATGTTGTGGGGGTGCTTTGCTGCAGCAGGGACTGGTAAAATAGATGGCATCATGAGATCATGAAAATTATGTGGATATATTGAAGTAACATCTCAAGACATCAGTTAAAGCTTGGTTGCAAATGGGTCTTCCACATGAACAATGACCCCAAGCAAAAGGGCTTAAGGACAAAAAAGTCAAGGTATTGGAGAGGCCATCACAAAGCCCTGACCTCAATCCCATAGAAAATTTGTGGGCAGAAATGAAAAAGCATGTGCGAGCAAGGAGGCCTACAAGTCTGATTCAGTTACACGAGCTCTGTCAGGAGGAATGGGCCAAAATTCACCCAACTTATTGTTGAAGCTTGTGGAAGGCTACCCGAAACGTTTGACCCAAGTTAAACAATTTAACGGCAACGCTACTAAATACAAATTGAGTGTATGTAAACTTCTGACCCACTGGGAATGTGATGAAAGAAATAAAATCTGAAATAAATAATTCTCTCTACTATTATACTGACATTTCATATTCTTAAAATAAAGTGGTGATCTAACTGACCTAAGACAGGGAAGCTTTACTTGGATTAAATGTCAGGAATTGTGAAACTGAGTTTAAATGTATTTGGCTGAGGTGTATCTAAACTTCCAACTTCAACTGTATATATGTGTGTGTATATGTTTGTGTATGTGTGTGTTACAGTTGAACGTGTGTTTATTTACCCCCTCCAGTACAAGGGTCAGCGCACTCTCAAATGTTTTTTGCCATCATTGTAAGCCTGCCACACACACATTATACATATATTTATTAAACATAAGAATGAGTGGGAGTTTTTGTCACAACCCGGCTCGTGGGAAGTGACAAAGAGTTCTTATAGGACCAGGGCGCAAATAATAATATAATAATAATCAATCATTTTGCTCTTTACTTAGCCATCTAACATATAAAACCTTACTTGTTCATTGAAAATTGTGAATAATTCACCACAGGTTAATGAGAAGGGTGTGCTTGAAAGGATGCACATAACTCTGCAATGTTGGGTTGTATTGGAAAGAGTCTCTGTCTTTTCCCACACACAGTCTGTGCCTGTATTTAGTTTAGTGATGGCTGAGAATCCACTCTCACATAGGTACAGTACGTGGTTGCAAAGGGCATCAGTGTCTTAACTGCGCTATTTGCCAAGGCAGGATACTCTGTGCGTAGCCCAATCCAGAAATCTGGCAGTGGCTTTTGATTTCAATGAAATTTTCACAGAACCGCTTGTTGCAATTTCAATGACGCTCTCTTGTTCAGATATCATTAAGTGGACTGGAGGCAGGGCATGAAAGAGATAACCAATCCAGTTGTTTGTGTCATCCGTTTCAGGAAAGTACCTGCGTAATTGCGCACCAAACTCACTCAGAGGCTTCGCTATATCACATTTGACATTGTCCGTAAACTTGAGTTCATTTGCACACAAAACAAATCATCCAATGATGGAAAGACCCGTGTTTAATCTGTGTTAATGCAGACAGAGCAGAACTCCAATGTCTTAATCATAGCCTCAATTTTGTCCCGCACATTGAATATAGTTGCGGAGAGTCCCTGTAATCCTAGATTCAGATAATTTAGGCGAGAACAAATATCACCCAGATTGGCCAGTCGTGTGAGAAACTCGTCATCATGCAATCGGTCAGACAAGTGAAAATTATGGTCAGTAATGAAAACTTTAAGCTCGTCTCTCAATTTTAGAAAAAACGTGTCAACACCTTTCCCCGTGATAACCAGCACACTTCAGTATGTTGCAAACGCGTTACATGGTCGCTGCCCATATCATTGCATAATGCAGAAAATACACAAGAGTTCAGGGGCCTTACTTTAACAAAGTTAACCATTTTCACTGTAGTGTCCAAAACATCTTTCAAGCTGTCAGGTATTCATTTTCTAGCAACAGCCTCTTGGTGGATGCTGCAGTGTACCCAACAGCCTCTTGGTGGATGCTGCAGTGTACCCAAGTGGCGTCGGGAGCAATCCACCATGTCTCCCTGTCATGGCTTTTGCGCCATCAGTACAGATACCAACACATCTTGACCACCAAAGTCCATTTGATGTCACAAAGCTGTCCATTACTTGAAAAATATCCTCTCCTGTTGTCCTGGTTTCCAGTGGTTTGAAGAATCAAATCAAAATTGTCACGTGCGCTGAATACAACAGGTAGACCTTACAGTGAAATGCTTACTAACAGGCTCTAACCAATAGTGCAAAAAGGTATTAGGTGAACAATAGGTAAGTAAAGAAATAAAACAACAGTGGAAAATAACAGTAGCGAGGCTGTATACAGTAGCGAGGCTATAAAAGTAGCGAGGCTATAAAAGTAGCGAGGCTATAAAAGTAGCGAAGCTACAGTGCCTTGCGAAAGTATTCGGCCCCCTTGAACTTTGCGACCTTTTGCCACATTTCAGGCTTCAAACATAAAGATATAAAACTGTATTTTTTTGTGAAGAATCAACAACAAGTGGGACACAATCATGAAGTGGAACGACATTTATTGGATATTTCAAACTTTTTTAACAAATCAAAAACTGAAAAATTGGGCGTGCAAAATTGTTCAGCCACCTTAAGTTAATACTTTGTAGCGCCACCTTTTGCTGCGATTACAGCTGTAAGTCGCTTGGGGTATGTGTCTATCAGTTTTGCACATCGAGAGACTGAATTTTTTTCCAATTCCTCCTTGCAAAACAGCTCGAGCTCAGTGAGGTTGGATGGAGAGCATTTGTGAACAGCAGTTTTCAGTTCTTTCCACAGATTCTCGATTGGATTCAGGTCTGGACTTTGACTTGGCCATTCTAACACCTGGATATGTTTATTTTTGAACCATTCCATTGTAGATTTTGCTTTATGTTTTGTATCATTGTCTTGTTGGAAGACAAATCTCCGTCCCAGTCTCAGGTCTTTTGCAGACTCCATCAGGTTTTCTTCCAGAATGGTTTTCTTTCAGTATTTGGCTCCATCCATCTTCCCATCAATTTTAACCATCTTCCCTGTCCCTGCTGAAGAAAAGCAGGCCCAAAACATGATGCTGCCACCACCATGTTTGACAGTGGGGATAGTGTGTTCAGGGTGATGAGCTGTGTTGCTTTCACGCCAAACATAACGTTTTGCATTGTTGCCAAAAAGTTCAATTTTGGTTTCATCTGACCAGAGCACCTTCTTCCACATGTTTGGTGTGTCTCCCAGGTGGCTTGTGGCAAACTTTAAACAACACTTTTTATGGATATCTTTAAGAAAAGGCTTTCTTCTTGCCACTCTTCCATAAAGGCCAGATTTGTGCAATATACGACTGATTGTTGTCCTATGGACAGAGTCTCCCACCTCATCTGTAGATCTCTGCAGTTCATCCAGAGTGATCATGGGCCTCTTGGCTGCATCTCTGATCAGTCTTCTCCTTGTATGAGCTGAAAGTTTAGAGGGACGGCCAGGTCTTGGTAGATTTGCAGTGGTCTGATACTCCTTCCATTTCAATATTGTCGCTTGCACAGTGCTCCTTGGGATGTTTAAAGCTTGGGAAATCTTTTTGTATCCAAATCCGGCTTTAAACTTCTTCACAACAGTATCTCGGACCTGCCTGTTGTGTTCCTTGTTCTTCATGATGCTCTCTGCGCTTTTAACGGACCTCTGAGACTATCACAGTGCAGGTGCATTTATACGGAGACTTGGTTACACACAGGTGGATTGTATTTATCATCATTAGTCATTTAGGTCAACATTGGATCATTCAGAGATCCTCACTGAACTTCTGGAGAGAGTTTGCTGCACTGAAAGTAAAGGGGCTGAATAATTTAGCACGCCCAATTTTTCAGTTTTTGATTTGTTAAAAAGGTTTGAAATATCCAATAAATGTCGTTCCACTTCATGATTGTGTCCCACTTGTTGTTGATTCTTCACAAAAAAATACAGTTTTATATCTTTATGTTTGAAGCCTGAAATGTGGCAAAAGGTCGCAAAGTTCAAGGGGGCCGAATACTTTCGCAAGGCACTGTACATACAGACACCGGGTTAGTCAGGCTGATTGAGGTAGTATGTACATGTAGATTTGGTTAAAGTGACTATGCATATATGATGAACAGAGAGTAGCAGTAGCGTGAAAGAATGCAGATAGCCCGGTTAGCCAATGTGTGGGAGTACTGGTTGGTCAGCTCAATTAAGGTAGTATGTACATGAATGTATAGTTAAAGTGACTTTGCATATGTGATAAACAGAGAGTAGCAGCAACGTAAAAAGAGGGGTTGGGAGGCACACAATGCAAATAGTCAGAGTAGCCATTTGATTACCTGTTCAGGAGTCTTATGGCATTTTTGTCCTAGACTTGGCACTCCGGTACCGCTGACATGCGGTAGTAGAGAGAACAGTCTATGACTGGGGTGGATGGGGTCTTTGACATTTTTTAGGGCCTTCTTCTGACACTGCCTGGTGTAGAGGTCCTGGTTGGCAGGCAGCTTAGCCCAAGTGATGTACTGGACCATACGCACTACCCTCTGTAGTGCCTTGCGTTCAGAGGCCGAGCAATTGCCGTACCAGGCAGTGATGCAAACATGCTCTCGATATTGCAGCTGTAGAACCTTTTGAGGATCTCAGGACCCATGCCAAATCTTTTTAGTTTCCTTAGAAGGGAATAGGCTTTGTCGTGCCCTCATCACGACTGTCTTGGTGTGTTTGGACCATTCTAGTTTGTTATTGATTTGGACACCAAGGAACTTGAAGCTCTCAACCTGCTCCACTACAGCCCCGTTGAAGAGAATGGGGGCATGCTCGGTCCTCCTTTTCCTGTAGTCCACAATCATGTCCTTAGTCTTGATTACGTTGAGGGATAGGGTGTTATTCTGGCAACACCCGGACAGGTCTCTGACCTCCTCCCTATAGGCTGTCCTGTCATTGTTGGTGATCAGGCCTACCACTGTTGTGTCGTCTGCAAACTTAATGATGGTGTCGGAGTCGTGTCTGGCCATGCAGTTGTGGGTGAACAGGGAGTACAGGAGGGGACTGAGCACGCACCCCTGGGGAGCTCCAGTGTTTAGGATCAGCATGTCAGATGTGTTGCTACCTACCCTCACCACCTGGGGGCGGCCCGTCAAGAAGTCCAGGATCCAGTTGCAGAGGGAGGTGTTTAGACCCAGGATCCTTAGCTTAGTGTTGAGCTTTGAGGGCACTTTGGTGTTGAACGCTGAGCTGCTTAATTCTTGTTCCAAAAACTCCCGCTGCTTATTTTTCAAATTGGCATGTTTGTTTCTAAATGTCTGCGCAAGAGTGAAGGATTCATTGAGTTGTGACATAGTAATTTTGCACATATAACACAATGTGGATGAGGAAAGGCACTACTCCCAATATAAGTGAACCACAAATCAATGTAGTTCTCATCATATTAGCGCCTCCTCAATGGTCCAACGTCCTGTTGTTCAGTGCTTTCCCAGGCAAGGGGGCAGTAGCTCTTCGGCTGCATCGGATTCACAACTGTCAGTGTTCATAATAGCTGAGCTAACAACAAATGTAAAATTACTGATGCTAGCATTGGATGTGCTTGTGGAAGCAGAACAAATTGTGTCGTCGACAGGTACAGATGTAGTACTGCTGGTAGTAGCAGTACTACCAGTAGAGCTGGTATGTGTCTCTATGGACGCGGGCCTTACTTTTTTTTTAACCATTTATACATTTTCAAGTCAACGGAATGAGCAGCAGCTATGTTTGGCTACATACGGACCGTTAGTGGAATTCCCGTTAGAGAGTAAGGGTTAATGTGATTGGATGTTAATTTGACTAGGCTACCTGTATTTGACATTGTGTTACTTCGCTGATCACTAAATGGTTTAATTTTATTTTTGCCAGTGAAACGAGGCTACTAATTGTTTTTTTTATTTTCATTTAAAAAATTGTGAATCAGATATTTATTTGTCGTACCCCCGACGGCATTACGTGTACCCCAGTTTGGGAAAACCTGCACTAGACACTACTTATGGGGGTTATTAGTAAGAATTAAATCAATGAATAAGAATATAACAAGGTTTTTCACATTTTGAGATCAGTTGAGTCATCTTAAAATCAATAGTTATACTCTTAGATTGATCTGAGGCCTGAAATGGCCAATCCAGATTCAAATCCAGATTCAAATCAATTCCTAGGACAAGGACTGCTGCTTCGAGCAACAAATAAATTCCAGCAACAAAAAAATGTGTATTCTGGTTTATGGACACGTTTCTTTGGAACAGAAATATTTAAAGATTATTAACTATTATTAATATTTAAAGATTATGAGATTATTTGTTATGAGAATGTATAAAACCCAAATAATATTTTATAAACAGGCATTGCTGCAGCGACCATGTTTGCATCTGGAGATGTGGAGAACCAGCTTTCTGACACACAGCTGAAAGTAGCTTTTGACGGGGACGCAGTCCTCTTCTCTGACGAGTCAGAGATCATCGCGAAACAACGTGGCCTGGATAAGTTCTTTGAGCACGAGCAGGAGTTTGAGAACATACCTCTTAAAAAGGTAATCACGAGAGGACTCTGAAGTACTACCTACCTACATTTTATGTAAATGTTTGACATTGTTTTTTTTCTTCAGATTTCCTTATTTGGAGTCTCCTACACTGTTAGAAAAAATGTGCTATCTACAATGTAACGGGGTTATTTGGCTGTCCCCATAGGAAACCGGTTGATGAACCCTTTTTGGTTCCAGGTAGAACCCTTTCCACAGAGGGTTTTACATGAAACTCAAAAGGGTTCTACCCGGGACCAAAAAGGGTTCTACCGGGAACCAAACAGGGTTATCCTGTGGGGACAGCCGAAGAACCCTTTTGTGACCCTTTTTTATAAGAGTGTATACAGGGGTTATAGATTTTCAACTAACTAGCAACCACCTTTTTAACTAACTGTCACACTATCCCTAATCCCTTAATTGTACCAAGTTGTTGCATATCAACATTGGCAGTTAATATCTTGGTGATAGTTTGAACAACTAAAGACCATCTATAATAGGGGACTATCCCAATAACCCATTGATATGTATTATTTACTTTGATTTTGGAAAAAAGTAAAAACAATACTATGCTAACCCTATGTCTCATTTGTTTCTCTCAGGGTCCCTTGAAGTGTTTCCTGGAGGCGCTGGGGAAGCTCCAGAGAAAGTTCTACGCCAAGAACGAGCGTATGACCTGCCCCATTCGTACCTACCTGGTAACAGCCCGCAGTGCAGCCAGCTCAGGGGCTCGTGTCCTCAAGACCCTCAGGAGCTGGGGCCTGGAGATCGACGAAGCCCTGTTCCTAGCCGGGGCCCCCAAAGGGCCTCTCCTGCAAATGATCCGTCCCCACATATTTTTCGATGACCAGATGTTCCACATTGAGGGAGCCAAGGAGCTGGGGACCATCGCTGCACACGTGCCTTATGGGATCGGACAGAAGTATCACAAGGGGGAACTTATTGAGCAGCCTGTCAAAGACAAGAAGTAAAGAGCCTCCTAGTGGTGGGGAGATATCATACGTTATGCAAATGCTTAGTTGCACACAACCCTGTCATCAGCTGTAGGACCTTTATTGTTTATCAGGATTTTATATTATTTCTCTTTTTTACATTTTATTACAAACATGTTTACCAGAAAATGTTATATTAACAGGAGACAAAAACACAGTTTTACTGTAGATGTAATACTCACATCAGGGACCAATGTCACCTAATGTTCTCTGTCATGAGGAGAGAAAGGATCACTTTCCTACAATCCTCATCGCAATCACTTATAGTCTTTAATAGTATTTGGTAAAATATGTATTTTTTTTAAATGAAAATGTCATAGGGTGTTCAAATTTTACACATGAAAGTATATTTGGCAAAGTGTATTTTATATCTTTAGATATGTGCACTCTAGTGCACTTACCAAGTAGAATGGTTATTGATATGAAGCGCTGCAAAAAAATATGCGTTTAGGTTTTACTGCACACCATACAAAACACATCATTTATTTATTTATTATTTACACTTAGATGCAGTCGGGATCTTAAGCACTTACAAACTCGTACCATATTATACGAATTGCATTTTTTTTTTGCAGGACATGACATCACACAAAATGGATGATGTAGTACACAATTGTGCATATTTTTCGGGGACCCATTTTGGCTCGTGAGCACGACAAATATTGTCTGAAATGTACTGAACTTTAGAAGCAAAACTTTAATGTTCAATCCCCCTTTACTATCCATGCATTGTTCTAATCTATTTCATTTTCTTATTACATTTAATAATACTTGTTTTTAGATGCAAGAAACCTCACCTTGCTCTTAGTAAAGCTGTATTAGGCTATATGTTATATCAAAACCTCAAGCAAGCTAGTTCAACATATCTGTTTCACGAGTAAAATGTTACGTGTCAGGCGTTGTGTTCCAAATAGTTTACAGCTGAATATACACAATGTTTTGTTTATTTTTTCAGTTGTAACTGAACCTAAAGGGTTCTATATATAAATGCAATATATAAAGTGTTTTTCCCATGTTTCATGAGCTGAAATAAAAGATCCCAAAAATGTTCCATACACACAAAAAGCTTATTTCTCTCAAATGTACATCCCTGTTAGTGAGCATTTCTCCTTTGCCAAGATAATCTATAAATCTGACAGGTGTGCCATATCAAGAAGCTGATGAAACAGCATGATCATTACACAGGTGCACCTTGTGCTGGGGAAAATAAAATGTGCAGTTTTGTCACACACACAATGCCACAGATGTATGACGTTTTGAAGGAGCATTGGCATGCTGAATGCAGGAATGTCTACCAGAGCTGTTGCCAGAGAATTGAATGTTCATTGCTATACCATAAGCCGCCTCCAACGTTGTTCTAGAGAATTTGGCAGTTCGTACAACCGGCCTCACAACCGCAGACCACGTCAGCCCAGGACCTCGACATCCGGTTTCTTCACCTGTGGGATCGTCTGAGACCAGTCACCCGGACAGCTGATGAAACTGAGGAGTATTTCTGTCTCTAATAAAGCCCTTTTGTGGGGAAAAACTCAATCTGATTGACTGGGCCTTGCTCCCAAGTGGGCCTACGCCCTTGCCCAGTCATGTGAAATCCATGAATTATGGCCTAATGAATCTATTTCAATTGACTGATTTCCTGATATGAACTGTAATAGATGTGAATGACTGATTCATGTTTTTATATATTAACAAATCTCACCGGTAGATGGTGTTGCTGGATACAAAATGGCAGATGATTTTTTTCCACTGGTTTGTGTTGTTTACATTGGCCTTTGCTCTAGCATTGTTTTTGCTCTCACATGCACATTCACTTGTGTTTTAAAACTAGACTAAACCAATCAAATATCTAACAAACTAATTCTGATTCTAGAGCACAATGCTCCATACGTCATATTTCCCCTGTTTGAGTTGATCAAGACCCTTGTTTTATATTCTCTTCCATGCACTTGCAAGAACATAACACTAGAGGGCACTCTCATTCACACTATTTACATGAGGCATTTTCTGCCTGTCAGGCAACAGACTGCATCTCTCCATGAGCTGGGCCCAGCCTGCAGTTTCCATGGATACTCTGGGTGCTGCTGACACCAGGAGGACTGAGTAGGCGCCGCTTGTTTAAGACACAATTAATAACAAAGGATTAGAGGCACATCGTACCCTGCTGCTTTCTATGAGAGACACGGCATCCTCATCACACAGCCACTACAATGTGTGTGTGCGTGTGTGTGTGCATGTGTGTGCGTGTGTATATGTGTGTATATGTGTGAGTGTGCAAATTGTATCTGTCGGTGATAAGTGTGTGTCGTGATGGGGGATTCATGGGGTCCCATTGGGGATGTTTTGGTGTCAACATACAGCAACAACACTTGACTGTATGCTGCTCCCAGGGGGCTAGCATGTGGCACGCCTTTAGACTGTGTTCCATAGCAGTGACAAAACATATACACAGTGATATGTCTGCATCATGCCAAGAGGACACTGTGATATGATAATAACATGTATTGAGGTCAGCTGGGTCCTGTTCCATAGGAGGAGGAGCAGGAGGATTCCAACAGCAGCCACATTATCCAGGTCACCAACTGGAATCTGTGATGCCCTAAAATACTGTAATTCAACCCAATGTCTATCCACTAACTGTAATGTGCTGCAGGTCTATTTATAGAGGAACTTATTCAGTTGTTTAGTGATGACATTTCTTTAAGACATTGATGGGCCTAAAACAGAGTTGGAGGCAGATGTGCAGTAAGGACTATACTATAGATTGCTAGTGTAACAAAGATGGTTCTGTACACGTGCACATTTTACGGCTCTATGTATTTAGTTTCAGGGGATTTTAGAACGTGCACATTTTATGGCTCTATGTATTGAGTTTGTGGATTTTAGAATGTATCTTAAAGATCCGCTGTGTAAATGCCTGATACTCAGTGTTCCATTAGACCTTGTGCTGTCCTGTGTCATGATTCTGGCATTGGACATTTAATCCTCATAGGATTGTAGGCACTAGTTTAAGTATCCTACATGTTCCTTATTCAATCTGAATTCAACATGATATGGAATTGTATGGAACTATTCATTGATTATGTCACAATCAATAGAAGAGTCTCTGGTTGCTATGACATTGATGACCTAGATTTAACTATTGGTGATGCAGTTATGATTAGATTTAACTATTGGTGATGCAGTTATGATTAGATTTAACTATTGGTGATGCAGTTATGATTATGATGCCATAATACGAAGGGATACCTCTGATGTTCCATCCATAGAAATATAATCTTATTCTAGTTCTGTGGTTCCATTATCCAGGCACAGGATAGAAAGTTGCCTGAAGGGTTGTGTATCACTAAATTGGCTTTATCTGAGAAAGCAAACCATGGATAACGCTCCTCGAGGTAACTATTTATACACTGCGCTTCTGATTGGTCTGATGTAAGGTTGCAAAATTCTGCCAACTTTCCCAAAAGTCCTCTATGAACAACCACCAATGGAGTAAGGATTGACTTCATTTGTACAGTTCAATAGTTGTGGTGTGATGAACATATCATTGGTAAACCAAGGCTTTGTCCTGAAATCTTGCTCATGTTCCTCCATCAGTAAGCCATGAGCAGGTCGACATCCCAATGATTGTATAGTATCATTCCATGATGGACCCATATTAGGGTAAGGTTTTTCTACGTAACACATGTAACATCTGCACTGAGGTGCATTTCCAATGAAATGAGAATTGGGTGAGAAAGAATCCTAAAGATAGTCCAAGTCTCTTAACCTCAGTCTGATAAACCCTCCTGATGTCTGCAAGGTGATGAGATGATGCAGAGGGCCCACAGACAGGTAAACAACTAGCAGTAGGCAATGAACCTAATGCAGGGGAAGCTGAATACCATGCAGGGCCAGTTTATTGAGATGCAGAGTGGCGTCTCTCAGGTAGTAGTAGTCTATCAGATAGTAGTAGTCTCTCAGGTAGTAGTAGTCTCTCAGGTAGTAGTAGTCTATCAGATAGTAGTAGTCTCTCAGGTAGTAGTAGTCTGTCAGGTAGTAGTAGTCTCTCATATAGTAGTAGTCTCTCATATAGTAGTAGTCTCTCAGGTAGTAGTAGTCTGTCAGGTAGTAGTAGTCTCTCATATAGTAGTAGTCTCTCAGGTAGTAGTAGTCTCTCAGGTAGTAGTAGTCTCTCAGATAGTAGTAGTCTCTCAGGTAGTAGTAGTCTCTCAGGTAGTAGTAGTCTCTCATATAGTAGTAGTCTCTCAGGTAGTAGTAGTCTGTCAGGTAGTAGTAGTCTATCAGATAGTAGTAGTCTCTCAGGTAGTAGTAGTCTCTCATATAGTAGTAGTCTCTCATATAGTAGTAGTCTGTCAGATAGTAGTAGTCTGTCAGGTAGTAGTAGTCTGTCAGGTAGTAGTAGTCTCTCAGGTAGTAGTAGTCTCTCAGGTAGTAGTAGTCTCTCAGGTAGTAGTAGTCTATCAGATAGTAGTAGTCTCTCAGGTAGTAGTAGTCTATCAGATAGTAGTAGTCTCTCAGGTAGTAGTAGTCTATCAGATAATAGTAGTCTCTCAGGTAGTAGTAGTCTCTCAGGTAGTAGTAGTCTCTCAGGTAGTAGTAGTCTCTCAGGTAGTAGTAGTCTATCAGATAGTAGTAGTCTCTCAGGTAGTAGTAGTCTCTCAGGTAGTAGTAGTCTCTCAGGTAGTAGTAGTCTATCAGGTAGTAGTAGTCTCTCAGGTAGTAGTAGTCTATCAGATAGTAGTAGTCTCTCAGGTAGTAGTAGTCTCTCATATAGTAGTAGTCTCTCAGGTAGTAGTAGTCTGTCAGGTAGTAGTAGTCTGTCAGGTAGTAGTAGTCTCTCAGGTAGTAGTAGTCTCTCAGGTAGTAGTCGTCTGTCAGGTAGTAGTAGTCTCTCAGGTAGTAGTAGTCTGTCAGGTAGTAGTAGTCTCTCAGGTAGTAGTAGTCTGTCAGGTAGTAGTAGTCTCTCAGGTAGTAGTAGTCTCTCAGGTAGTAGTAGTCTCTCAGGTAGTAGTAGTCTCTCAGGTAGTAGTAGTCTATCAGGTAGTAGTAGTCTCTCAGGTAGTAGTAGTCTATCAGATACTAGTAGTCTCTCAGGTAGTAGTAGTCTATCAGATAGTAGTAGTCTCTCAGGTAGTAGTAGTCTATCAGATAGTAGTAGTCTCTCAGGTAGTAGTAGTCTCTCAGGTAGTAGTAGTCTCTCATATAGTAGTAGTCTCTCAGGTAGTAGTAGTCTGTCAGGTAGTAGTAGTCTATCAGATAGTGGTATTCTCTCAGGTAGTAGTAGTCTCTCAGGTAGTAGTAGTCTCTCAGATAGTAGTAGTCTCTCAGGTAGTAGTAGTCTGTCAGGTAGTAATAGTCTCTCAGGTAGTAGTAGTATCTCAGGTAGTAGTCTCTCAGGTAGTAGTCTCTCAGATAGTAGTAGTCTCTCAGATAGTAGTAGTCTCTCAGGTAGTAGTAGTCTCTCAGATAGTAGTAGTCTCTCAGGTAGTAGTAGTCTGTCAGGTAGTAGTAGTCTCTCAGGTAGTAGTAGTCTCTCAGGTAGTAGTCTCTCAGGTAGTAGTAGTCTCTCAGGTAGGTGTCTATCAGGTAGTAGTAGTCTGTCAGGTAGTAGTAGTCTCTCAAGTAGTAGTCTCTCAGGTAGTAGTAGTCTCTCAGGTAGTATTAGTCTCTCGGGTAGTAGTAGTCTCTCAGATAGTAGTAGTCTCTCAGGTAGTAGTAGTCTCTCAGGTATTAGTCTTTCACGTTTGGATGAAAAGCATGCCCAGAGTAAACTGCCTGCTACTCAGTCCCAGTTGCGAATATATGCATATTATTAGTAGATTTGGATAGAAAACACTCTGAAGTTTCTACAACTGTTTGAATGATGTCTGTGAGTATAACAGAATTCATATGTCAGGCGAAAACCTGAGAAAAATCCAACCAGGAAGTGGGAAATCTGAGGTTTGTAGTTTTTCAACTCTTGGCCTATCGAATACACAGTGTCTATGGGGTCATATTGCACTTCCCAAGGCTTCCACTAGATGTCAACAGTCTTTAGAACCTTGTTTGATGCTTCTACTGGGAAGTGGGGGCCAATGAGAGGGGATTGAGTAAGGTCTCTCCCAGAGAGCCACGAGCTGACCAACAGTGAGCTCTGGTCCATTGCATTTCTGAAGACAAAGGAATTCTCCGGTTGGAACATTATTGAAGATTTATGTTAAGAACATCCTAAAGATTGATTCTATACTTCGTTTGACATGTTTCTACGGACTGTAATGGAACTTTTGGACTTTTCGTCTGCCCTTAGTGATCGCGCGTCATGAATTTGGAATACTGGGCTAAACGCGCTAACAAAAAGGAGATATTTGGACATAAATTATGAACTTTATGGAACAAATCAAACATTTATTGTGGACCTGGGATTCCTGGGAGTGCATTCTGATGAAGATCATCAAAGGTAAGGGAATATTTATAATGCTATTTCTGACTTCTGTTGACTCCAACATGGCGTATATCTTTTTGGGTTGTGTTGGTCTCTGAGCGCCGTACTCAGATTATTGCATGGTTTGCTTTTTCCGTAAAGTAAAAAAAAAAAAATCTGACACAGCGGTTGCATTAAGGAGAAGTATATCTTTAATTATGTGAATAACACTTGTATCTTTTATCAATGTTTATTGTGAGTATTTCTGTAAATTGATGTGGCTCTCTGCAAATTCACGGGATGTTTTGGAGGCAAAGCCAAATGTAAACTGAGGTTTTTGGATATAAATATGAACTTGATCGAACAAAACATACATGTATTGTGTAACATGTTGTCCCGGGAGTGTCATCTGATGAAGAATATCAAAGGTTAGTGATTCATTTTATCTCTCTTTCTGATTTTTGTGACTCCTCTCTTTGGTTGGAAAATGCTTTCTGTGACAAGTTGCTGACCTAACATAATGACATGTTCTGCTTTCACCGAAAAGCCTTTTTGAAATCGGACACTGTGGTTGGATTAAGGAGAATTTTATTTTTAAAATTGTGTCTAATACTTGTATGTTTGAGAAATTATGAGATTTCTGTTGATTGAATTTGGCACCCTGCAATTTCATTGGCTGTTGGAGAGGGGATTTCATTGGCTGTGCGCTAGCGGAACCCCGTTTCTAGACAGGTTAATCAGTACTTTGTTGAGAACCTTTGGCAGCGATTACAGCCTTGAGTCTTCTTGGGTATGACGCTACAAGCTTGGCACACCTGTATTTGGGGAGTTTCTCCCATTCTTTGCAGATCCTCTCAAGCTCTGTCAGGTTGGATGGGGAGCGTCCCTGCACAACTATTTTCAGGTCTCTCCAGAGATATTAGATCGCGTTCAAGTCCTGGCTCTGGCAGGGCCCCTCAAGGACATTCAGAGACTTGTCCCGAAGCCACTCCTGCGTTGTCTTGGCTGTGTGCTTAGGGTCATTATCCTGTTGGAAGGTAAACCTTTGCCCTCGTCTGAGGTCCTGAGTGCTTTGGAGCAGGTTTTCATCAAGGATCTCTCTGTACTTTGCTCCGTTCATCATTCCCTCGATCCTGACTAGTCTCCAAGTCCCTGCTGCTGAAAAACATCCACACAGCACAATGCTGTCACCACCATGCTTCACCGTAGGGATGATGCCAGGTTTCCTCCAGACGTGATGCTTGGCATTCAGGCCAAAGAGTTCAATCTTGGTTTCATCAGACCAGAGAATCTTTTTTCTCATGTTCTGAGAGTCCTTTAGGTAACTTTTGGCAACCTCCTTGCGGGCTGTCATGTGCCTTTTACTGAGGAGTGGCTGTCGTCTGGTCACTCTGCCATGAAGTCCTCAATGGTGAGTGGTTCTCTCATCTCCACAGAGGAACTCCGGAGCTCAGTCAGAGTGACCATTGGGTTCTTGGTTACCTCCCTGACCAAGGCCCTTCTCACCCGATTGCTCAGCTCTGGGAAGAGGTGGTTCCAATCTTCTTCCATTTAAGAATGATGGAGGACACTGTTTTCTTGGGGACCTTCAATGCGCCAAACATTTTTGGTGCCCTTCCCCAGATCTGTGCCTTGACACAATCCTGTCTCGGACCTCTATGGACAATTTCTTTGACCTCATGGCTTGTTTTTTTCTGTGACATGCACTGTCAACTGTGGGACCTTATGTAGAGTGGTGTGTGCCTTTCCAATTCATGTCCAATCAATTGAATTTACCACAGGTGTACTCCAATCAAGTTGTAGAAACATCTCAAGGATGATCACTGGAAACAGGATGAACCTGAGTTCAATTTTGAGCCTCATAGCAAAGGATCTAAATACCTATGTAAATGAGATAATTCTAAAAACCAGTTTTTGCATCATTATTATTGGGTATTGTGTGTAGATTGATGAGGAGTTTGATTTATTTAATCCAATTTAGAATAAGTGTCACGCCCTGACCGTAGATTGCTTTGTAGGTTTCTATTTTGAGTTTGTTCAGGGTGTGATGTGGGTGGGTATTCTATGTTGTAGGTCTAGGTTTTCTTTTTCTGTGTTTGGCCTGGTATGGTTCTCAATCAGAGGCAGCTGTCTATCGTTGTCTCTGATTGAGAGCCATACTTAGGTAGCCTGTTTTCCCATTTTGAGTTGTGGGTGATTATCTTCTGGTTAGTGTTTGTTGCACCTGTCAGAACTGTTGGTTTATCATTTTGTTGTTTTTGTTTGTGTATTCATTCTGGATTAAAAGTATTATGGATACGTACCACGCTGCATATTGGTCCGATCCTTCCTACTCCTCATCAGACGAGGAGGAGATTAGTTACAATAAGGTTGTAAGGTAACAAAATGTGGAAAAGGTCAAGGGGTCTGAACACTTTCAGAGTGCACTTTGTTTGGTGGCCTGCCTCCTTTCACTGGTCACAGATATGCGGAATAGATATGTGGTGGACCCTTCTATGATGACTGTCACCAAGCCGGAACACCCGGAGGCCAACCCTCCATGACAACCCTGGCACCCTATCAGCCGCCCAGCACACCCAGTACAGAACACACCAAACAGTGGAGGCTGGCTCACCTGCTTCTTCAGAGGTTCATCAGAATAAGCTTAATCAACCAAATGAAAAGCAGGATTCTGGAAGAAAGCTGTTAACTATATTCTATAGAGATACATTAGTGGTTGAATGTTTTTCTGTGTCTTGATTCACATTGTGTTTAATATCTTCTTCTTCAGATCGTCTGGATTCCAAACCTACACAGATGGGTTGACACAAGTCCCATTCCCAAGGCTGAGCTATTCACTTGAACACACGTCAATTTAAATCAGTATTTACGACTGTGAGAACGTTACTAATAATTTTGTGAATTTGTTGATGCGTTTTACAGAACAATCCTGTTTCACCTCCTCCCCCAATGGATATGTATTTGGGGAACTGTAGTCTTCCCAAAGGAGTGAATCCTCACACCATGAAAGCAGATGAATATTGCTTTAGACTACAGGAGGTTTAACTCCAATAATGTGCCAGCCAATCATAGCTTTCTCTGGTGTTCTCCTGCTAAGACCTTTCCCACTAACAGAAAGTCTAGCAGGTCTAGGCGGCGGTATCCCGAGCTATTTTAACCTGCTGGGATCAACACAACGCCTCCATACTAGAGGCAGGATCGCTGCCTCCCTCACACTTCACCCACAAAGCACCGATGGCTGCGTCATCCGATGTTGACAGGTAGCAATTTACCCCAGGCACTCTCACCTCATTGACGTATGACTCTGGACAAACCTTCCACAATGTATTCATTTCATTAGGTTTACAGCAACACCTGGCTGAAGTAGCAGTGATGTTTATGCTACAGGATTTATTTTTTGTCTCAAAGATCGTTTTAAAAGACACAAAAAAGAGGATTTCAGCGTAGAAAAATAATATTTTAATTCTTCCTCTATCGTTCATTTCATCATGTTATTGTAACGATGTGTGCTTAGAGTCAGGAAGCAAGTACAGGGAGTGAGTGTTTTAATCAATATACAAAACAATAACCACGAACCACAAACAATGCACCGACATGAAACAGAGTCAATAACACCTGAGAAAAGAACCAAGGGGAGTGACAGATATAGGGAAGATAATCAAGGAGGTGATGGAGTCCAGGTAAGTGTCATGAGGCGCTGGTGCGCTTGACGATGGTGACTGGTGTGTGGGATAATCAGCAGCCTGATGACGTAGAGGCCGGCGAGGGAGTCTACGTGACAGTTCTCCTCGCTTTGATATGTTTTATTGTATCCTTGAAAGGCCATTGCTTGTTCATTGCTCTTTGTTACATACTGTACAGATGAGTTTATTTCATACAGTTCACAAATCAAAATTATTATAAAAATAAATGTATTACAATGTATTAGAAAAATATTTTAAATTGACCACCATATGTTTTAATATTTACTTTTCTGTATGGGTGTGATGAGTATACTTGCTTGAGACCGGAAGACTTCTGTAAGGGGTGCGTAACTGGTGGCAGCGAAGTCAGACGCAGGAGACTAGAACTGGGTAATAACCGGAGCAGTTTAAGATAATTATATATAACCACCGGCATACACAATAATAAAGAAGGGGTACAAAACCCCGTCGCGCACCAGACAACAAATGTGCACAAGCACTTACAACAAAAAATACCACAGAAAGACATGGGGGAAACAGAGGGTTAAATACACAACACCTAATGAGGGAATGAAAACCAGGTGTGTGGTAAAACAAGACAAAACAAATGGAAAATGAAAAATGGATCGGCGATGGCTAGAAGACCGGTGACGTCGACCGCCGAACACTGCCAGAACAAGGAGAGGAACTGACTTCGGAAGAAGTCGTGACAACTTCTGTTCTCTCCCTGATATAATGTCCAGGCTTTAGCTCAACATACCACCCCAGTTCTGTGCCATGTATGAGACCTAGGTTCAAATCCTGGTGGGTTACACATGCTCATTGAAGAAACAGATGCCAATGTTCCATGTTCTCCATTCTGAGGGACTGTAACTGGTCTGTAACTGATGTTATTCCAGACCTAACGGTGTTGATCAGTACCTGATGTTATTGCAGACTTAACGGTGTTTGTCGGTAACTGATGTTATTCCAGACCTAACGGTGTTGGTCGGGAACTAATGTTCTTCCAGACCTAAACTGGTTGATCAGTACCTTATGTTATTGCAGACTTAACGTTGTTGGTCATCAACTAATGTTATTCCAGACTTAATGGCGTTGGTCAGCAACGGATGTTGTTGCAGAGTTTACGGTGTTGATTGGTAACTGATGTTATTCCAGACCTAACGGTGTTGATTGGTAACTGATGTTATTCCAGACCTAACCGTGTTGATTGGTAACTGATGTTATTCCAGAAGTAACGGTGTTGATTGGTAACTGATGTTATTCCAGACTTAACGGTGTTGATTGGTAACTGATGTTATTCCAGACCTAACGGTGTTGATTGGTAACTGATGTTATTCCAGACCTAACGGTGTTGATTGGTAACTAATATTATTCCAGAAGTAACGGTGTTGATTGGTAACTGATGTTATTCCAGACCTAACGGTGTTGATTGGTAACTGATGTTATTCCAGACCTAACGGTGTTGATGGGTAACTGATGTTATTCCAGACCTAACGGTGTTCATTGGTAACTGATGTTATTCCAGACCTAACGGTGTTGAATGGTAACTGATGTTATTCCAGACTTAACGGTGTTGATTGGTAACTGATGTTATTCCAGACCTAACGGTGTTGATTGGTAACTGATGTTATTCCAGACCTAACGGTGTTGATTGGTAACTGATGTTATTCCAGACCTAACGGTGTTGATTGGTAACTGATGTTATTCCAGACCTAACGGTGTTGATTGGTAACTGATGTTATTCCAGACTTAACGGTGTTGATTGGTAACTGATGTTATTCCAGACCTAACGGTGTTGATTGGTGACTGATGTTATTCCAGACCTAACGGTGTTGTTCGGGAACTAATGTTCTTCCAGACCTAAACTGGTTGATCAGTACCTTATGTTATTGCAGACTTAACGTTGTTGGTCATCAACTAATGTTATTCCAGACTTAATGGCGTTGGTCGGTAACTGATGTTTTTCCAGACTTAACGGCATTGATTGGTAACTGATGTTATTCCAGACCTAACGGTGTTAGTCGGTAACTGATGTTATTCCAGACCTAGATGTGTAGGTCAGCAACGGATGTTGTTGCAGAGTTTACGGTGTTGATTGGTAACTGATGTTATTCCAGACCTAACGGTGTTGATTGGTAACTGATGTTATTCCAGACCTAACGGTGTTGATTGGTAACTGATGTTATTCCAGACCTAACGGTGTTGATTGGTAACTGATGTTATTCCAGAAGTAACGGTGTTGATTGTTAACTGATGTTATTCCAGACCTAACGGTGTTGATTGGTAACTAATGTTATTACAGACCTAACAGTGTTGATTGGTAACTAATGTTATTCCAGACCTAACGGTGTTGATTGGTAACTGATGTTATTCCAGACCTAACGGTGTTGATTGGTAACTGATGTTATTCCAGACCTAACGGTGTTGATTGGTAACTAATGTTATTCCAGACCTAATTGAGTTGGTTGGTAACTGATGTTTTTTGAGACGTAATGACGGTTTTCCACTGAGATCCCAGGAAACCCATCTTTCTTCCTCCAGAATGGTTCTTCCCTTGCTCAATATCCGTTTGCTGGAGGTGACTCTGCAGCATGAGAGTGTTACTGATGTCATACCGACTGTCAGGTCTTTACCGTTATGACTTTCACAAGTTCACCTATTTAGCAGTTATTGACACACGTTCGTAAGATCATGTCCAATTGAATTTGAAGCCTCAGGAAAATGAACGGGTGAACGATTCTCTGAAACTGTTTCAAACAAGCTTAAATCAATGGTTACTCTGCCTGTGTTTTTAAAGAGCAGAGATGTCAGGAGTGTCGTTAAAAAGACGCATAGCCTTAGAGATGAGTGGGAAATTATTCTAGTGGTGTTCCCATACCTCTTATTAATTAGTTCACTGACAAAATGCTATCTATCTCAGGAGGAATCGTGTTAACTGATTCTGAGTGTGGGGATACAGTGGTGAAGATGATTGCTTTTGTGTCTCAGGGTTGGAGATGTATTTTTCTAAGTGTGATGGGAAATTGCCCAACTCTTTGTTATCTACCACACAATGTTTGTTGCTCGAAATAAAAAACAGCAGGCAGGCAGGCAGACAGGCAGGCAGGCAGGCAGGCAGGCAGACAGACAGACAGACAGACCAAGCAAGGGACCTAATGGGTCCCCTGACATGTCTCCCAGACACAAGCTAATATCATGGTAACTACTTGGAGACACATAGCCATTTCCATGTCGTTACTGGCCAGGCATTGACCATGGCAATAAGCTATGGCTTAGTCTGAGTAGACCTGCTGCTCCAGCCTGCTCCCTCCAGAGACCCCCTGACCAGCCAGTCAAGTTGAGGCATGGCCTGTGCCCCAGAACCAGTCGACCATGAGGATCAAAATACACTGCAACCATTGAACAAAAATCCCCCCAATTATCTCCACCTCTGATGCCTGTGTAGCAAGAATTTATTAATTTCAGGACTATTACTACACGGCAGCCTCCCTCTCTCTCTTTGTCAGGGCAATACTTCTAAATTGGCTACCTCCCCTCTCCTCCTCCTGAGATTGAAGAGAGATTATTGAAGACATTTATAACAGGAGATGCTAAGCCTGTTGAGAAAAATGTCTGGAGATAAGAAGGGAAAGACAGAGAGAGACTGTATATATACATAATATGACATTGTAATGTCTTTATTCTTTTGGAACTTCTGTGAGTTTTATGTTTACTGTTCATTTTTATTTTTTATTTAACTTTTGTATATTATCTACATCAGACAGACAGACAGACAGACAGACAGACAGACAGACAGACAGACAGACAGACAGACAGACAGACAGACAGACAGACAGACAGACAGACAGACAGACAGACAGACAGACAGACAGACAGACAGACAGACAGACAGACAGACAGACAGACAGACAGACAGACAGACAGACAGACAAAGGCAGAGACACTGAGATAGACTGGGAGATAGAGAGAGACAGAAAGACACAGGGAGAGAGAGACAGACAAAGAGAGAGAGGCAGAGACAGACAGAAAGAGAGACAGAGAGATACACAGAGAGAGCAATAGATACAGAGAGAGAGGCAGAGAGACACAGAGAGAGTCAGAGAGAGACAGATAGACACAGAGATGGAGGCAGAGAGAGGGTGAAAGAGGAATATGGAAAGAGAGAGAGCAATAGAGGCTGAGAGGCAGAGAGAGACAGAGAGAGAATTTAATTTAATTCAATTGACAGATAAAGAGAGCAATAGAGACAGAGAGATAGGCACAGGGAGACAGAGAGAGAGACCAATAGAGACAGAGAGTGAGGCAGAGACACACAGAGAGAGAGGCAGAGAGCGAGAGACACAGAAAGAGTCAGAGAGACACAACCAACAACAAAGAGACCCAGAAAACCTGAGTCTACGCCTTCACTATGGTGAATCACTAAAACAATACAGAAATACACTACGGAAAAAGAAATCAGCTCAATGTAATTGAAGAATCCATAGACTCTAACCACTTCTGGGAAAACACTAAACAAACAACAACATGAAGAATGATCTTTTCAAAATGTAGATGCATGGGTAAACCACTTCTCCAATCTGTTTGGCTCTATAGCAAAGAACAAACAGCAAAAACATATACATGATCAAATACAAATCTTAGAATAATCTATTAAAGACTATCAGAACCCAATGGATTAGCCAATTACCTTGAATAAACTACAGGACAAAATAAAAACCGTCCAACCCAAAAAGGCCTGTGGTGTTGATGGTATCCTCAATGAAATGATCAAATATACAGACAACAAATTGCAATTGGTGATACTAAAACTCTTTAACATCATCCTTTGCTCTGGCATCTTCCCCAAAATGTGGAACCAAGGACTGATCACCCCAATCCACAAAAGTGGGGACAAAATTGACCCCAATAACTACCGTGGGATATGCGTCAACAGCAACCTTGGGAAAATCCTCTGCATTATCATTAACAGCAGATGCGTACATTTCCTCAGTGAAAACAATGTACTGAGCAAATGTCAAATTTGCTTTTTACCACACCCTAATTGACAAACAAACAAACCAAAACAAAGGCAAAGTCTTCTCATGCTTTCCACCTGGCTACCCCTACCCCAGTCAGCAGCTCTGCACCCCCCACAGCAACTTGCCCAAGCCTCCCCCATTTCTCCTTCACCCAAATCCAGACAGCTGATGTTCTGAAAGAGCTGCAAAATCTGGACCCCTACAAATCAACAGAGCTAGACAATCTGGACCCTCTCTTTATAAAATGATTACTAGCCTGTTCAACCTCTCTTTCATATCGTCTGAGATCCCCAAAGATTGGAAAGCTGCCGCAGTCATCCCCCTCTTCAAAGATGGAGACACCTTAGACCCAAACTGCTACAGACCTATATCTATCCTACCCTGCCTTTCTACGGTCTTCGAAAGCCAAGTTAACAAACAGATCACTGACCATTTCCAATCCCACCGTACCTTCTCCTCTATGCAATCTGGTTTCCGAGCTGGTCATGGGTGCACCTCAGCCGCACTCAAGGTCCTAAACGACATCATAACCGCCATCGATAAAAGCTTTCAACTCTGTCAATCACCCCATTCTTATCGGCAGACTCAACAGCCTTGGTTTCTTAAATCACTGCTTCACCTAGTTCACCAACTACTTCTCAGAAATAGTTCAGTGTGTTAAATCAGAGGGCCTGTTGTCCGGACCTCTGGCAGTCTCTATGTGGGTGCCACAGG
Organism: Oncorhynchus nerka; assembly: GCF_034236695.1. NCBI lineage: Eukaryota > Metazoa > Chordata > Actinopteri > Salmoniformes > Salmonidae > Oncorhynchus > Oncorhynchus nerka. The sequence goes on from NC_088408.1 coordinate 15,627,866, forward strand.
GTTCAATTCTCGTGCTGACTCTTTTCTCTGTATACATCACTGATGTTGCTCTTGCTGCTGGTGATTATCTGATCCACCTCTATGCAGACAACACCATTTTGTATACTTCTGGCCCTTCTTTGGACACTGTGATAACAAACCTCCAGACGAGCTTCAATGCCATACAACACTCCTTCCGTGGCCTCCAACTGCTCTTAAATGCAAGTAAAACTAAATGCTTGCTCTTCAACCGATCGCTGCCTGCACCTGCCCGCCCGTCCAGCGTCACTACTCTGGACGGTTCTGACTTAGAATATGTGGACAACTATAAATACCTAGGTGTCTGGTTAGACTGTAAACTCTCCTTCCAGACTCACATTAAGCATCTCCAATCCAAAATTAAATCTTGAATCGGCTTCCTATTTCGCAACAAAGCATCCTTCACTCATGCTGCCAAACATACCCTCGTAAAACTGACCTTCCTACCGATCCTCGACTTCGACGATGTCATTTACAAAATAGCCTCCAACACTACTCAGCAAATTGGATGCAGTCCATCACAGTGCCATCCGTTTTGTCACCAAAGGCAGAGAGGCAGAGAGCGAGAGCAATAGAGGCAGAAAGACACAGAGAGAGAGAGTCAGAGAGAGACATTGAGAAAGCAATAGAGAGACAGAGCCCCATGCCATGTACTGTAGGCCATGCTTGACTGTCCTTCCCAGCAGCAGACAGGCTGGAGGCCCCTGGGGGTCTGTTGGACTGGCTGGGCTGGAGCAGCGGGCAGTGGGCAGTAGGCAGGGTGCGGAGCCCCAACACCAGAGGGCCCCCACAGCACAGCCATGGCTAAAGCCCTACATAACGAATGGAGCACTAATGATCAGCCTGGAGACTAGGAGATTCTGGGTTTTACCCAGCAAGAGACTCAGAATACAGACTAAAGACATTACAATATACTGTATCCACAGAATGAACCGGAACACTGTTATCCTGTATTAAAATATATGGTGGTATCTCAATTGACTTCACAGGGATAATCTGCGGCGCTAGGCTGTTGTGCTGATCTCAGATCTCAGCTGCATCCTCTGTGATTACGCCATAGAGATAGATAGATAGAGGACTCATCTCTGTATCAGTGCCATTATAGCTTCTGTGAGAGTATGGGCAGCGCCAGCATTCTGGGTGTGGTATGTTATTAAATGTCTCCCTAGTTAGGAAGCAAGCAGAGTGAAGAACTACAGTACAGGGCTGAGCCCTTAATGTGACTCAATTGGCCTGCTGATCCATTTCAATAAGTAGAGTTTATTAATATCTGACTGTCTGCCACTCAATCATGATCTTTCACACACACCCAGCTGCCCTCACATACACAGAGGAACAGAGGCGCTATTGACCGAATTATGTAACGTGCTGAATATTGATGAACATCACACACCAGCCCATTATCAGCCTGAAAACGTCGCCCTGGCACGTCTTTGCAAAGGATGACATTTTTCTTGCACAAACTGCAAATTCTCCAATGTTAAATCAACACTGAGTGTTACATGTAACATTGTCCCAGTGTTTAAACGTGTCCACACATTTCAGTGTTAAATTAACACTTTGCTTAGTGCTGATGCTGTTCAACTTTCTCAGTGTAAGAAATGAACACCTGTAGTGTTAGAGTAACTAATCATTGGGTGTTGTTTTAACACAGTATGATGTAAAGCCTTGCCTTTTCGACTTGATTTTAGAGTAACCACCCATGACTGTATTTCTAAGTGGCAGAGACATAGTTGCCGAATTTGTTCATTTTTAAGTCATGTGGCCTTCACCAAGTGAGTTCCTCTGCAAATGTTATAATTCAAATGAAACTTTATGACAATACATGAAGTATACTGTATCATAAGGCCTTACTTTGATTGCCTAGTTTAACCCTAACATGGAACCCAAACCGGCTGTGCGCCATCGTGCAATATTGTGCATAAATGTATTTTGCCCCCCACACCAAACGCGATCACGACATGCAGGTTAAAATCTCAAAACAAACTCTGAATCAATGACATTAATTTGGGGACAGGTCGAAACATGTATGGCAATTTAGCTAGTTAGCTTGCACTTGCTAGCTAACGTTAATTTGTCCTATTTAGCTAGCTTGCTGTTGCTAGCTAATTTGTCCTGGGATATAAACATTGAGTTGTTATTTTACCTGAAATGCAGAAGGACCTCTACTCCGACAATTAATCCACACATAAAACGGCCAACCGAATCGTTTCTAGTCATCTCTCCTCCTTCCAGGCATTTTCATCTTTGAACTTATATGGTGATTCTACCTAAACTTTCATTGTATTACCACGACAACCGGCAACAAAGTTCGTCTTTCATTCACCCACGTGGGTATAACCAATAGGGAGATGGCACGTGGGTACCTGTTTCTATAAACCAATGAGGAGATGGGAGACTTGCGTGATCTGCATCAGAAATAGGAATGACTTCTATTTTAGCCCTTGGCGTCACAGACGCTCGTTGGCGCACGCGAGCAGTGTGGGTGCAATAATTGAATAACATGGATTTCTAAATGTTTTTTACGACGCTCGCGCACGCGACGTGTCCGGTCTGGTCAGCATGTAACACAGTGGTGCTAGGAAACCCCTGGTTTACAGGCCACATCAGGCCTGCAAGTCACATTAATCTGGCTTGCAAAGAAATTTGCAATTTCTATTGGAATCGAGCCAGTGTTATGATATCTAGCATTCAGATCTGCATCCAGAATGACTGTCAGGATTAGGAACATTGATAAAGGAGACTACCTAAACCATTTAAACACAACAACCATTTCAGTAACGGGTGCAATAAATCTAATTAACTGATTGAATTAGTTTAGATAAATGTATGTTATTAATCTTTGTATATCATAAGATTCATCAATCATTACACAGTGCATTCAGAATGTATTCAGACCCCTTGTCACGCCCTGACCTTAGAGATCCGTATTATTCTCTATGTTTGGTTAGGTCAGTGACTCGGGTGGGAAAGTCTATGTTTTCTATATTTTCTATTTCTTTGTTTTTTGCAGAGTGTGGTTCCCAATCAGAGGCAACTGTTTATCGTTGTCTCTGATTGGGGATCATATATACTGTAAGTTGTCATTTTCCTTTTGGGTTTTGTGGGGTCTTGTTTTCTGTTTAGTTTCGTTACCTGACAGAACTGTTCGCTTTTGTTTTCGCTTTGTTATTTTGTTTGGCGTGTTTTTGATAATAAAATTCATGAACACTTTCCACACTGCGCTTTGGTCCACTCATTTCGACGAGAGCCGTTACACTCCTTGATTTTTTCCACATTTTGTTACATTACAGCCTTATAAACGTTTCCCTCATCAATCTACACACATGAATTTATTCATAATGTCAAATCGAAAACAGGTTTTTAGAAATGTTTGCAAATGTACTAAAAATAAAACACAGAAATACCTTATTTACATAGGTATTTAGACCCTTTGCTACGATACTCGAAATTTAGCTCAGGTGCATCCTGTTTCCATGAATCATCCTTGAGATGATTCTACAACTTTGATTGGAGTCCACCTGTGGTAAATTCAATTGATTGGACATGATTTGGAAAGGCACACACCACTCTACATAAGGTTCCATGGTTGACAGTGTATGTCAGAGCAAAAAACAAGCCATGAGGTTGAAGGAATTGTCCATAGAGCTCTGAGACAGATCTGGGAAGGGTACCAACACATTTCTGCTCCATTGGTCCCCAAGAATACAGCGGTCTCCATCACTCTTAAATGGAAGCAATTTGGAACCACCAAGACACTTCCTAGAGCTGGCTGGGCAGCAAAACTGAGCAATTGGGGGAGAAGGGCCTTTTTTCAGGGAGGTGACCAAGAACCCGATGGTCACTCTGACAGAGCCCCGGAGTTCCTCTGTGGAGATGGGAGAAACTTCCAGAAGGATATTCATCTCTGCAGCAGTCCAACAATCAGGCCTTTATGGTAGACTGGCCAGACGGAAGCCACTCCTCAGTAAAAGGGACATGACAGCCCGCTTGGAGTTTGCGAAAAGGCACAGAACTTTTCTCCGAATGCCAAGCATCACGTCTGGAGGAAACCTGGCACCATTCCTACGGTGAAGCATGGTGGTGGCAGCATCATGTGGTGGGGATGTTTTTCAGCGGCAGGGACTGGGGACTAGTCAGGATTGAGGGAAAGATGAACAGAGCAAAGTACAGAAAGATCCTTGATAGGAACCTACTCCAGAGCGCTCAGGACCTCAGACTGGGGTGAAGGTTCACCTTCCAACAGGACAACAACCCATTAGTACACCGCCTAGACAACACAGGAGTTGCTTCGGGACAAGTCTCTGAATGTCCTTGACTGGCCCAGTCAGAGCCACTCAAGGGTTCTGAATACTTTCCGAATGCATTGTACATGACAAAATACAGATAAAAAAATACATATTTAAAAATAACTGCAGTAGTGCATGCTGAGCCATGATAATGATGGTCGTTGTTTGGATGGGAATGGTTTACTCTCCAAAGAGTAAGAATGGTAGAATCACACTCTCATACTCAACTCTGGTTATTAACCCAAACACTAGAGTTATTTTACACCACTGTGTTCATTTAACCCCTGAATCAACAGTAGAAATGGAATACTGAAAAATCAACACTATGCAACACTGGCCAATTTGCTATGCAGCTATTGAATAGAGTATGTTCAGTGTTCTTCTTATACTCTAGAACTAGAAAGATAGGATTTGATGAAACATTATTACAGACAAGTATGAATTAGATGGATATAAAATGGAATGAAAAGCCATTAACTGCATAATTAAAATTACACTCTATCATGAGTGTTAAAATTGTACTTTTCTTTGAGTTCAGATTGAAATAGCCTCCTCCCTCTGGGAAAACCATTATAATTCATCTCAAGACCAATTATTTTGCTTAGATGAATAGAAACTTTAAATTAAAATAAACACATTATGTTAAAAGCAAAAAGCAATACAAGTTTCTGTAAAATAGTTGGATAACAACATCAAAGGTGACACATGCCTGTGTGGAGTGCGAATTACCATCAATCAATATTAGAATAAAAAAAACAAATGTATTTTGGTTGCTAAATTATCTCCATGTTCTCTGCCGACAGGTCATAAGAGGAATTACAATTTTGAACTGGTTTCTAAACCAGCAGAGGGCCTGCAAAGTAAATGTGTTGAAATGTGTTTATACCCCATCAGGAAGTAGAGACTTAACTGCGTCTTTAAATGTCTTTAAATGGTATATGTCTAAGTTAATGTCCTGTCTCTGGAGACAGATCTGTCAATAAATTTAGAACTTGACAAAATCACATTAAAACTATTATATCTTTACCAAGTCACCTTCTGTCAGATTAGGACGATAACAAAATTAAAAATAATACTTAGGAGTGAGATCCAAAGCTCACCCACTGCTTGTGCAAATAAGATGTGAATAATTCAGTTATTTGTTAACCCAATGTGTTGGGTTCTAAGTTCGTAGGCCACCTATTGAAGGATATAAGACGCCCCTCTCCTCTTGAACACACACATCAAGGTGGATGTGGTCAACCAGAAGATTTAAAAATATGCATAATATACAAATAAATTGGCCCCTTGCACATCCACAGAAGCCATTTTGTCTAGCATTGTGTGTGACAACAAAGGGATTTAACGTGGTCACCTAAAACAAGACATGTTATCTGTGTGTTAGTAAGCGTGTCAGTATATCTTTTGAGCAACACGTCAGGTTATTCTCAAGACAGGACAGAAAAATTCAACATATAACAATAGATAGAACATATAAAGTGGGAAAACCTAGGCCGATATCTGGGACAAAGTGAAGGAGTTGCCTTGGCGAAGGACTTCTATCAAAGTCAGCTCAAAAGTGGGAGAATCATAATCTCCTATTAAAAATGCATTAAACTCTACTGTTTCATATTGAGAGCTGAGTTTGGTATGGAGAACCAGACAGGCCAACGTAATTCCCTTTTATAGGCCACATAAAAGGGGTGTCGAGCCGAAGCAAAGAAACTCATCCAAGGACACAGCTTTCCATAGTGTCAGTGATTAGCTAAAATGCTACAAAAATACAAAATAGGTTGAGTCAGAAAAAGTTACAATTTGAAATCAAAGCAATCTTTGCTTCTTTGCCGTGTAAGGGAAATAAGTCAATCATCATTATAACAACAAGTAAACTAATGGAAACATAGGAAACTCCTATCTTCTTCTTTTAGTTTTTATTGGCGGATTGCAACCAACTAACAGGTGCATACACCGCCACCTACGGTATTGGAGTGTAACGACCTGTCTATACCACTATATTCTCTTCATCTCTTAATAACCGACCCTGAATTTAGAACAAAAACAACAAACTGTACTCTTTCAGTCGGACTTAAATGTCTATTCAGATCCACAGGCTCAGGAACTTGGGAGGGGGGAACCTTTTTATTCAGTGGTCCCTGTAATATCTCTGCTGTAAAGTCCTGGAGATCCAGAAACTATTTTCCGCCTTCACAATGATTTTTAATTTCTTCGATTTTTTATTAGCTTGACTAGTGCAATTTATCACTTGCGCTATAAATTCTACAAAGTCCACCTTCTACACTTGTAGTGTGTGGGGATCCTTCTCCTGCGTGTCACTGTAGACTGTGAGAGATCCACTACCATCTCATCACTACTTCGGCTATTTTCACTGCCTTCACATAGGAGACCTGCTGGATTGACCTGATCTTAGCTACTGCGACCTCCTTCATCTTTACAGGGCACTCCTGGAACTCGGGAACATGATTCCCATCACAGTTACACCAACATGCTTCATCTGACTCTTCAACTGTGACATATTTATTACTTTGACCAGCACTTGCCACGTGTTCAAACTTTTTACAATTGTAACACTGCAGCACCTTCTGTACATACAGTTTTATCTCATATCTCACATACCCAAGTTATACATGTCAGGAGAACCACTTCATCAAACCACAGTAAAACCTTCAGTATATACAGTTTTATCTCATATCTCACATACCCAAGTTATACATGTCAGGAGAACCACTTCATCAGTTAAACCAATAGACTTTGCTCCTTCTTTCCTTCTATCATTCCATTCAATTGACGTGCGTCTACCACTCCTGGCATGTTATCTCTAAACCACACAGCCTCCATGTCCAATGACATGCCGGAGATGACACCTTTAACCGGTGCCCTACTCTGAAAATGATAGCTTTCCACATCATGTAGTGCCACAGAGTTTTCTCCTTTTTGCCATCTTCCAGACCGAAGAACGGGTCACCCCAAAAAACATCCTTGCCAGTGAATCGCTCTCTAACCATAAACTGCTGTTCATTTGCAACTTTAGCCCTTTTAACTGCACTCTTCTTCCCCATCGTTCCCTCATTCTCATCAACTGTACTCGTGCTTACACAATCGCACAAGTCTTCCAGAGGAAGGCCCTAAAATTGTCAAGATCTTCTATGGGGTTGAGATCTGGAGACTGGCTAGGCCACTCCAGGACCTTGAAATGCTTCTTACGAAGCCACTCCTTCGTTGCCCGGGCGGTGTGTTTGGGATCATTGTCATGCTGAAAGACCCAGCCACGTTTCATCTTCAATGCCCTTGCTGATGGAAGGAGGTTTTCACTCAAAATCGCACGATACATGGCCCCGTTCATTCTTTCCTTTACACGGATCAGTCGTCCTGGTCCCTTTGCAGAAAAACAGCCCCAAAGCATGATTTGTTACTTTGGTCCCAGCTCTCTGCAGGTCATTCACTAGGTCCCCCCGTGTGGTTCTGGGATTTTTGCTCACCATTCTTGTGATCATTTTGACCCCACGGGGTGAGATCTTGCGTGGAGCCCCAGATCGAGGGAGATTATCAGTGGTCTTGTATGTCTTCCATTTCCTAATAATTGCTTCCACAGTTGATTTCTTCAAACCAAGCTGCTTACCTATTGCAGATTCAGTCTTCCCAGCCTGGTGCAGGTCTACAATTTTGTTTCTGGTGTCCTTTGACAGCTCTTTGGTCTTGGCCATAGTGGAGTTTGGAGTGTGACTGTTTGAGGTTGTGGACAGGTGTCTTTTATACTGATTACAAGTTCAAACAGGTGCCATTAATACAGGTAACGAGTGGAGGACAGAGGAGCCTCTTAAATAATAAGTTACAGGTCTATGAGAGCCAGAAATCTTGCTTGTTTGTAGGTGACCAAATAATTATTTTCCACGACAATTTGCAAATAAATTCATTAAAAATCCTACAATGTGATTTTTTGGATTTTTTTCCCTCATTTTGTCTGTCATAGTTGAATTGTACCTATAATGAAAATTACAAGCCTCTCTCATCTTTTTAAGTGGGAGAACTTGCACAATTGGTGGCTGACAAAATACTTTTTTGCCCCACTGTATATGTTACGTTTATGGGGGGTCAATTAAGGAAGACATCCTCTTCTGCAAACCACTGGAAACCAGGACAACAGGAGAGGATATTTTTAAAGTACTGGACAGCTTTGTGACATCAAATGGACTTTGGTGGTCAAGATGTGTTGGTATCTGTACTGATGGCGCAAAAGCCATGACAGGGAGACATAGTGGAGTGGTAACGCTCCCGACGCCACTTGGGTACACTGCAGCATCCACCAAGAGGCTCTTGCTGAAAAAGGAATGCCTGACAGCTTGAAAGATGTTTTGGACACTACAATGAAAATGGTTAACTTTGTTAAAGCAAGGCCTCTGAACTCTCGTGTATTTTCTGCATTATGCAATGATATGGGCAGCGACCATGTAACACTTTTGCAACATACTGAAGTGTGCTGGTTATCACGGGGGAAAGGTGTTGACACGTTTTTTTAAATTGAGAGACGAGCTTAAAGTTTTCATTACTGACCATAATTTTCACTTGTCTGACCGATTGCATGATGACGAGTTTCTCACACGACTGGCCAATCTGGGTGATGTTTTTTCTCGCTTGAATGATCTGAATCTAGGATTACAGGGACTCTCCGCAACTATATTCAATGTGCGGGACAAAATTGAGGCTATGATTAAGACATTGGAGCTCTGCTCTGTCTGCATTAAAAAGGACCTCACACGGGTCTTTCCATCATTGGATGATTTTTTGTGTGCAAATGAACTCAAGCCTACGGACAATGTCAAATGTGATATAGCGAAGCACCTGAGTGAGTTGGGTGTGCAATTACGCAGGTACTTTCCCAAAACTGATGACCCAAACAACTGGATTCGTTATCTCTTTTATGCCCTGCCTCCAGTCTACTTACTGATATCTGAACAAGAGTGCCTCATCGAAATTGCAGCAAGCAGTTCTGTGAAAATGGAATTGAATCACAAGCCACTGCCAGATTTCTGGATTAGGCTGCACTCAGAGTATCCTGCTTTGGCAAATCGCACTGTTAAGACACTGATGCCCTTTGCAACCATGTACCTACTGTATGTGAGAGTGGATTCTTGGCCCTCACTAGCATGAAAATGAATTACAGGCACAGACTGTGTGGAAAATGATTTAAGACTGAGAATCTATCCAATACAAACCAACATTTCTGAGTATAAATCATTGGGGTTGCGTCTCCACCGTTTCTCAAACAAGTCAGGATATTTATCAAATTGAGATTGCAGGATCATTTGCTCTACAATTACCAGCTCACAACATGCATTGAGAGGATGCCTATACATTGTAATTGCTAAAGTTGAAACCTGTCCTATGCTTAACCAAGACAACCACAGCATAATAAACCTCCAGTTTCCCAAAAATACACTACGGTGTGTTCGCATTGTCGGTTAAAACTTGCTATTCATGTTAAAAAAACAAGGAACGCTTCACGAATTAGCGTTTGAATTCATAGAAAAAAATGCTTGGTTTGTTTGGTTGCTGGAGTGAGTCACAAACAGACTAATCCTATTCAAGTCCACCTGTTTCCACTATGGTGTGAAGAACATTTCACTGAGAGTTGTCCAATATTATTTTGGTGAGAGGTGGCTTTACTGTTTGTTAACCGGCGCGAAATGACAGACTGCACCTGCATTGTCTGTCCTTGTCTTAATTAATGACTGAAACATGCCCTTCTGCTGCCCTAAATGGACTCGCTAGTCTATGAGAAGTGCGACAGTGGCTGGGAGTTTGAATATGGCGAAGGCAAAATGTGTGTTTTGGAGTGCGGCTTGGTTCTCCACACCACTATCGGTGTCACATCACCAGTACCAGAATGGTCGACCTCAAAGCACAGCTGTGGGCCCGGTGCTCCAATGTCTGGACAATCTTTTTCTAGTGCTTTACATTGCTGCTTCAAAAGCGTCCCCTCTGGTTCTGAGGAGGAAACATTCTCAACATTAAGCTCATGTTTCCTTTTTGCAACGGATCTCGTCAGAGAGATTTGCAAAACGTGTATCGTTTCCTTCTCCGCCTCCTTTAAATGCCAATTGTTTGCCAGCCATCGAGTATTTCATCGCTTGTCTAATTAATGTTAAGACCGTTCTGGTCTTTGTTGATCAGCTTTGAGCCAAATCATGAATACGAGATTCCCAGAACTGAGAAAATATTTGTTGCCTGCATATTCTCCATCATACATGTGTTCGTTATATATCAGGGAATCAATCTAAAATAAGTCATCAAAACTTCCTACATTAACACACCTGTCAATAAAACTCTAAATGATCTGTAAGATATAACAAGTTGAAGGTTGCCATTTACTGAAGTGGGGTAATATTTGATGTGTATGCAAATTATATACACCTCACGTGACCCATAATAAGACAATGCAATTAATATGATTAAAGTCTATTAATTTGAATATCTGACTTACTTTAACATTATAGTAAAACCATGTGCAATCAAATATTATGTGTTTAAGTTGACTAAGATGAAGGAATGGTCATGAGAAGCGAACATCAAAGCAAATATTATTGAATAAAAATAATGGATTCACATACAAGGCATAAAGCTTCAGTTACAAGCCAATACTGACATTAAAGCAATATTCTAGGCATATAGATCCTAGGTTATCTTACAAGAACAAAGAGATGAACAAAGAGATGCCAACTAGGCCAGATGCCTAAATACCTAGGAAATGAGAAATGATAATACATCCTTCCTCCATGGACTGGATACAAGATAAGAGACAGAACAAAGGAATCTCATTCCATTTAGAACAGCTGAAAACCAACCAGCATTGACCAATCAAACGATACCACGTTTACAGTAACCTGATCACCCAGGCCCAATATCTCCACAGGATGTCACAGCATCTAAAGGCCTGTGTGGGGGATGAGACCAATGGAAATAGACAATAAAAACCCCTTTGCATCGAGTAATTTACAGTTCACCCTGTACAGATACAAGTTACCACAGAGATCATACATCCATATCTTCAGAGTTTCAGATAAATACCAAACATGGATACTGTAGTATTATTCTGTCTCGGGCCATTTGCCATTTGGTGACAGAGAGCACATAATGCAGGGCAGAGCCCAGAACAACTAGAAAAATAGGCTGACATTTTTTGTAGTCCAAAAAAGTGCCATAAACGTCCTTGTAATATGGCAATGTGATCTAATTTGAAACTTTTCTTCAGTGAAGTTAGTAGGAGACCATTAAACTAGACTTTAGTAAACTGAGAAATGCATAACTAGTTGTGTCCTCATAACATTGTAGACTATGATGAGGTTTCTGGTATTTTATTGCCATGATCTGTGTTATTCTTTACTGTGTAAATGTGCCCACAGTAGCCTGTTGCTTGTATGCCATACCAGTGACTGTTTACTACCATAGTGCGGGAAGTCATTTAGGGGTGGTGGTGGTGCCACAGGTTTTTTTTGCCCACGTTACAGACGGATATATTGCTCTGCTAATACAGGACTGGTTAAAGGCCCAGTGCTCTACTTTTGTGAAAAAAAAATGATTTTATTTTGTATTATTATTTGCAGAACCCTCAGTGCCCCTAC